>NC_056745.1:886779105-886864105 GCF_019279795.1 Protopterus annectens
ATGCAGCTAAAACAGTGCCATGGTATGTCTTACAGAATAAAGTTAAACAGTGCCATGGCATATGTCTTACAAAATGCAGTTAAACAGCACCGAGGTTTGTCAGACAGAATGCAGCTAAAACAGTACCATGTATGTCATACAGAATGTAACTAAAACAGCACCATGGTATGTCTTACAGAATGCAGCTAAAACAGCACCATGGTATGTCTTACAGAATGCAGCTAAAACAGTGCCATTGTATATCTTACAGAATGCAGTTAAACAGCTCCATGGTATGTGTCTTACAAATGCAGTTAAACAGCATCATGGTATGTCTTACAGAATGCAACTAAAACAGCTGCATGGTACGTTTTACAGAATGCAGTTAAACAGCGCCATGGTATGTTGGATTGACTGAAACATTAAGAAATATATCTGTATTTAACATATACTATGAAAACATGCAAAACAGACAGCTTTGTAAAAAAAAAAAAAGAAAACATTTAAGTAAACATTAAATGTAGCAATGTCTACAGAAAGAGCTAACACAGATGCATGTGAATTAATTCCAGACGTGAATGAGTATAAATTTACAGAATGTCTATCATCATCCAGCAAACAAGCATGCTGTTTGTGTAGCAGGATGCCACATAGGCCTGACAATAGAGTATATGAAACACTTGGCAGTGACAGAAAACAAGCTACAATGAAAGACTGTATAAGCAGAAGGCTGACAGGGACAAATCGAGTGACACATCTAGCTGCCTTCCTGTCACGGACGGATGAAGCTTGGATTATGACCCAGCTGGCCTGCTTTTAGGTAAGTGGTCTGACTACAAGAACAGCCAGCCAGTGAGGGATAAGAACCAAATGATGATGCCTGCTTACCTTTTCTTGGGTTAAGGTTAAGGAGAATGTTGAAGGGTGCATTTCTTCCTAATGGCTTTCCATTGGAGACACCAGAGACATAATGGAATTAGTTCACTGAAATGGGGAAGGCTATCCAAGAGACTACATTACTTGTAGAAGCAAGTGACAGCTCGTTCTTGCACCCATTACATGACCATCTTGGGGCATTTATGCGACATGCAGAGGATGTCAGAGCTGCATAGCAAAATCCCTCAATAGCTGCATGCATGATGGTTATGCCTTGACTGACTCTTGTATAAAAAAGGATTGCTTGGGCAGAGATCATGGCAACCAGGTGGATTTCTGGCAGGCATGGGGGAGGCAAAAAAAGCAACTCAGACGGAATACCCAATAATGATTAACAAAGTGTAAAAATAATAAAATTGTAGAAAAATGATGAATGCAGAAAGGGATGAAGTAAAGCAGAAATCAGTGACAAAAACTGTAATTTAATGAGTAGAATTGTGCAGTACAGTTGCTAAGAACAAATATATATATATATATATATATATATATATATATATATATATACACACACACACACACACACACACACACACACACACACACACACACACACATATATATATATATATATATATATATATATATATATATATATATATATATATATATATATATGTATATATATATATATATATCAGTTACCTTAGAAGTGACTTTAGTGAAGATTTAATGAAACTATAGCAATGAGCTGTGTTGCCAAGTATTTCCACACAACACTATACAAAATATTTTCTTACATGCCATCATGCCATTAAAAAGCATAAAGCTGTTAAAAATCTATACATGAGACAAAGTGGGTATTACATGTAAAATCCAAATATCTGTAGAATATTAAAGAAAAGCATATGCAACAAGTATATGCATACATGATAATGGAAGGCATCACTGGTTTTGGTGAGACTACAAACTGCAGGGTGAACTGAATGGGTATTACATTAAGAAGATGGAAGTGGTAGTCTATAATAGTAGCAAACTGATTTCAGTGAAAAAGCCGTAAACATTTTTAGAAGATGCCAATCACATTTTTTGCCACTGAAGCAGTTACAGTGAACTCTATAAAGACTAAAATAGATTTTTCTGGAAATATTCTTATAAAATATTACAAATCTTGGGTAATGCCTTTCAAAATTAGTCCTAAAAAAGATAATGATTGCAAAGGTTTAATGTATTGGCATAAACTGAGTGGGACTTGGACATGATGCCTGTGTTTTAATAGAGGTACATATGGAGCTGGTCACATAGGCAGAGACTTCCATCCATGTTATTGTCACTTTGTCCTTTGCTGGAGACAATGTAGTATTGTTTGCCAAGTACAGAGGACGTATTCAATCCATAAATGGAGTGAGGAGACGGCACTTCATGAAAACTGCTTTTATTTATTTTACATATTACCTCATGTGTTGTGTCTGTCTTGCCTACCCACCCATGTCAAAGCTCTGCAAAATTATCATCCACATCTTCTCCAAAGTAACCCAGGTAACCAAATAATGAAGAAAAATGCAAGAGTTTGCCCAAGAAAACAGATGTCATGACTGTTGTGCTACAAACACTGCCTTCCATTTGGCAGCCATTTTTCTCTTTCAGCTCCTATATACCACTAAGGAAACTGTAGTAATTCAGCAGCAGTTTTTATAGATATCTTGTCCAGTGCACTACAGAAGGTTAAGATTAGACATAGTGTATAAGAATCTATAATTTAGAAAATTCAAGATAATTTTTACTTATTATTTGCTCTCATATTTTTCCCTAGCAAAGAAAATGTCTAGTTATCTATGTCCTCAAGCAAATAACAGGCTGCCTAAGTGAAACATTATGCCAGCTAACTCATTCTTACTATAAACCTGCTCTCCATATGTGTAACAGAAGGCGGGAGGCCAGTCTACGGCCAGTCTCCACAATAACCAACTAGAGGTTTTTTTTTTGTTTGTCCATTTTTATCTGTCTACAGCTGATGATCAGCTGCCTTCAAAGCCTCTCTAAATCCACTGTGTCTACTGATTCTAACTTTAGCCTCCCCGGACTAAATCTGACCTATGTTCAGGTCTAGTGAGGAGACCAAGGCACCTGGAGCAGCATTGTGCTGCTGGTGAAGAGTGTTTTCTTCTGTGCTTGCCACCTCATCAGCACCCATTAATGCCTTGTTGGCTCATCATTCAGTGGGTATTGGCATGATTCCATCCCTCACTTCTGCAAGGGTCTACCATTAGAAAGATGCTCTGCCCACCACAGGTAACAAACATGTGGTTATTTCCCTAGTTTTCACCAGAGAAATTAATCATGAGAATGCATTCTGGGTGATGCCAGCCCCCCCAGAATGGCTACATCCATTCTCTGTTTGCCTGCTCCTTCAAACACTTCAGCTACAAATCAGACCTTGGTCACCTGGGCCACACTTAGGGTTTTACACCTCCATGCCACCAGAACAGGTGGACTTCAAACTATTAAAGCTGTAACAAAATAAGTAACTGATTTTATGTTTCACTTTACTTCTTTTTCAGAGGATTTTACCAGCAGCTAAAGAAAAAGGCATGGCAAATACTGTGAATGGTAAACAGATTCAGATCCTCCTAATGCAAACATGTTAAAGACTCGGTAGCCAAAGAGTACATTAGTCTCATATTAAGTAAACAATACATGATTAATCAAAATGAAGACAGCAGTCTGGTTGGGGCATTGAAAAAACTTCCCTTCTTCTATTTTGATAAGTGTTATGGAACCCTTAACATCCATTTGAGCTATCACCATCTGAGCCAGGCAGAAATTAAGTTTAAATACTCCCTTGATGGACAACATTAACCTTATTTTTAAATCTGTCTTTCATCCAGGACCATGAGTCCAAGCCAGAGGTATGGTGGTAGAACTCACAGCCTTTTGATCTTAAAGGCATCAGATGCAACTGAATTGCTTGCTGAGGAACTAATAATATGGTGAGGAAAATCATCCTATCCCAGACTACAGAAATGTAATAATTCAAATACAGAAATAAAAAAAGTAAACTATAATCTATTTTTTTCATAAAAGCAATTGGAAGCTGGTTTGAGTTATTCTGAAACCATGAAAACAGAGAACAGAATTTATGGTATTAAAACATATCATCTATTGCATAAAGCTTTCTTGGCATGATTGTTATAACATAAAGTTTTATAAACAAAACACATGGCTGTTTATGGTTACAGAAGGGTTTAGTGAAAATATCCACTTGATGGAAACATTATTTACTTCTATGTTATTTTATGTTCGTAATTGGCAGAAGTAATTTGCTTCTCTTCTGTCTCATAACTGCAGTTCATTTTGTTTTACTGTGATAATGGATGTTTGAAAATGCTATTCTTGAGGAGCATTGATCTTTTGGAGCTTTAACAAACATAATGCACAAGCATATGATTTTCTGATACATTTCTTTATCTGTGAACCACATTATGATTCGTAAGTGCGATACAGCTAACACTTTTGACACTGCCACTCCAACAGAGACAACAACGGCAAGACTATTTTTTTTTTAAATAATACAGTAAGGATGTTGGGTAATATAACGGGCAATAAGCAAGAACAGACAATGAGAAAATATAGGATGGAAGAGATAGTCAAGATGAAGCCATGGAAAGGAATCAGAACTGGGTAATAATCAATTATTGAAGGAAATCAGAAGTTCTGTATTTTGAATAAGAAGGCACTGCTGCATACACTGAAATTTACTTTGGCTTTTCCAACTTGCATTCATTAACAGGCTGACTGATATTAATGAAACATGACTTGGCATGAATGATGAGAAATGACATGCTAGGGTATGGTTGGAATGAAGTTAGTTACTTTAAACAAACACAAGCTATGAACTTAAAGCAATACAATACTTGGAAATCTTTGCTAGAAATTAACTAAGTAGGAAAAAGTTTTGTACTGGCCCTCAGATTTCAGACCACTCATTCCGCATTTTATTTAATAAAATGGTGCAGATGCAAGCAATAATACATATTCTGATTTTTATGCTTACCGGTGTTATTGACTGTTAGGCAATTAGTTCAGATATGCAAAATATTTATCTCAGCATCATGGCAAAATCATGCCAATATCATTTGATTTTTCTTATTCAGATTTGATTGATTTCTGTAAAATCAAACACATATTCACCATCAAGTGAAACTAAATAGTTGAACATTACATCAAGTTATGTATTTTTATAGCAGATTACTAGGCTATTGGCCCTAAGGCCTCTACAAGCCATGTTATACCCTTGTTTCCTTATTGACCAAGATATATATATATATATATATGTATATATATATAGTGCAACAATCAAAGATCATCACCAGCTGCCCCTGTCTAAGATGGACATAGGTGAAACCGCCAGTGTAAATTTATAGTTTCCCATCCAGTTGTCCAGGTTACACTTAAATAGGGTCATTAAGGAGCTCTGATTTACATTAATTGGGAGTTTATTCCAGAGGAGTGGCAACCTCTGGGAGACATATCTGTCGCTTCAGCATGTCCTATTAATATCCCAGGCTAGGTTAAGATCCCTAGACTGAGTGAATCTTGTCCCATTGGATTTGTGGATATGCAGCAGCTTCATTAAGGCAGGGTCTGAGACTGTTCTGTAGGCCAGGCACAAGTCTCCGCTAAGCAGTCTATACGATACTGAGTAAAGTGATGGGGCCGTCAGTCTGTCTGTGTAGGTCATGTGTTGTATGCAATGAATTTGCTTGGTGAAAAACCTCTGAGGTCTCTACAGATGCTGCAGATGTCTAGTGAGGTACATACATTGTACTCTGTTATTGATCTGATGAGAGCTGAATACAGGGGAGTTTTAACCTCTTTAGCTTTGGATGCTATACCCTTGCTTATGAGGTGTGCAACATAGAAGGTGTTCCTTACTACTGTGGACACCTGATGGTCAAAATTAAGGCTGGTATCAATTTGCATCCCTAAATCTCTTACCACTAGGTTTGAATTTAGGGGGATATTATTAATGTTGTAATTAGCAGGGGGATTTCCTTTGCCGAAGGAAATGATAATGCATTTTTTTTGCATTTTGTTTAAGTCACCTCAGCTAGACAGCTGAGTACTTAGTTTATTATTTTTTTTATGTAAAAAAAAAAAAAAAATTAAATCTGTTCTTTAAACTTTAAATTTCGAGTCCGCGACTCGAAATTATTATTGCGCGCATTATTGCGCGCTTCGCGCAGCACTTAAGTCTTGCTGCAATGTTTTCATTGCAGAGCAAAGAAGACATCATTATGATGCCCAGAATTGAGACACAAACCGCATAGACATGAAAGACCTAGTAGTGTAACTGTGACCAAAAACATTTTTAAATTTTTTGGCACAACAAGAGAGACAAAGAGCGCGAGGCAACAACTGTGGTGGACCTGGTGGATTTATTATTGCTGCTTCCCTGCTTCTTTCATCAGGCTGTTCTGGAATCAACAGGTGAGTTAAGTCCATGGCTTTGACACCAATCATTTGTCTGTGCAAGCCCATTTTATATTGTCGCAGGGAGTCGACCGATTGTCGCAGGGAGTGGGTGGACCCCCGAACCTATTTCCATCTATTTAGACAAAAAATTTAAACCTGTTTTATCTGAGAGCAAGTCGGTGTTGACTGACACCGAACACTTTTTGCAGGAATTACGTACCTTTGTTGATGAGAATGTGAATACGGAAGTAGGTTTGTTTGTTACTATGGATGTGACATCTCTTTTTACCAGTATACCAAATTATGAAGGTATTCAGATGGTCAAAAGAGCACTATTAAGTAAGAGCAGGTATGACTCTAGGCACATTGATTTTCTATGTTTATTGATGAAAATGGTGTTAGAAAATAATGCATTCACATTCAATGAGATTTATTACTTACAGACCTCAGGTGTAGCTATGGGCACCTCGTGTGCCAATAGCTATGCCAATTTGGTTATGTCCACATGGGAGGAGGATGTGATGTATGTGTCTGAACTCTATCGAGCTTATGTGCCCTTCTACAGATGTTTTGTGGATGACCTTTTCATGTTGTGGAGAGGGGAGTTGACAGAACTATACCATTTGTTCATATGCTGAACACAAGCACAAATTTTTTGAAATTCACATTCAAACAGTCGAATGTGAAGACTGAATTCTTGGATGTTCTGCTAGTGAAGGATGCAACTAATAATACTGAGACTAGACTATTTAGAAAAGAATGCTATCAACCCACACGCATGCACCATAACAGCATGTATCCGGGTCACGTGTTTCGTAACATTTTGGAAGGTCAGAACCTTAGGGTTAGTCGCCTACACAGTAATGATCACAATTTTGAAAGAGGGTTGAATCAAATAGATGCTGACTTCAGATCCAGAGACTACCATGAGGAGGAGATACATCATACACAAAACAAGGTCAGAATGTGGAGGCACAATAGAGGCAAACCATATTTTTTACAACATAGAATGTTAACATCTGCAACTGACAGTGTTGATAATACGCCCCCTTTTTTTAGTCTAGCTTTTTCAAGTGATGAAAGGGACATCAGGGAGATCATCTATAGGCATTGGCCTATTTTAGGAACCAATGCAGATATTGCTGGGATAGTGTATGATAGGCCAAGATTTGGATAGAAAAATAAGAAATCTTTACACCAGTGACTATGTTTTTCTCAGAATATCCACAGCATGAGCAATGAGATAATAAGTTCTTCATGTACTGTCAAATGCAATAATTGTTCATTTTGCAATTGTATAGATGAGTCTAGGACATTTACACATCCCACTTGCAACAAAATATTTACACATTTTCCTGAAGCTGACTGTAATACTAAAAATCTTGTTTATCTAGCACAGTGCACAGCCTGTTCCAGTTTTTATGTTGGAAAGATGAATAGCGTCTAAGGGAGAGGATACATGACCATTTGTATTGTGCACATAAAGGGATGAGCTATAGTGCAATAGCTAAACACATGAATATATCCGCTGAGGGACACAATTTCAAGTTTTTAGTATTGAAAGTTTTGAATCAAGATGTTAGGATGGGGGATATAGTTAATAAGACATATCATGCTGAGATGAAATGGATTTTTAGACTAGGGGCATATTATTCCCCTGGCCTTAATGAACATGTTTTTATACAACCCGCACTGAGAGCAAGACCCCTAAAAAAGAGGCTGACAAAGAGGAGATAGGGTAGATGGATTGTTTTTAAATCAACACGCACTAGTTGAGCAGTTATGCAATTTTAATATGTACATTTTCTTATTTATTGAGTTTATGAAACAGATTAAATGTTTTTATGAATTATTAGGTAATAGGTGATATGAGTATTTTATTTAATTGCATATGCATTTTTATAGTCATTATAACATTTAGTTGTTTTTAGGAATATGACTGTAAGCAGACTTAATTGGTTTATTTAATTGGCATTTTCAATGCAATCATGTTGCTTAGCAACTTTTAATACTTTTTCAGTTGATTGGATGAAACTGTTACTAGGTGTTTAAAAGCTGGTTAGAGTTTTTACTTTGATAATAGGTCTGAAGAAGCTACATGCAAAAGCACTTACCTGTTCTTTATTTTTACTATTTTATTAAATTTTTGGAACCACCTCTGCCATGAACAACTGGTGTGTTTTTGACTTTTCTCCATTTTATAGTATGTTGATATCTTTCGGGGATTCGATGATTGTACTCAGTTTGCAGTCATCGGCAAACTTGGTAAGCCATAGAACATCTATTTTTGCTTGGATGTCTGAAAAGTTGATACAAAACAGTAGGGGGCATAGCACAGATCCCTGTGGAACACCACTGGTAAGAGGTCTGCTAGTAGAGTTGGCATCCCCAGTTTTGACTGTATGTGTTCTGCTTGTGAACCAGTTGGCAACCCATCTAGTGATGTAAGGGTTAATTCCCAGCTGGGGGAGATTCTCAATGATGCCTGAGTGAGGGATTGTGTCAAAGGCCTTTGCTAGGTCAAGATATGCAGTGTGAATTGTTTTGACATCATCCAGGGCCTTAGTGACATTCCTAAAGAAGGCCATCAGGTTTAGCAGGCACAATCTACCCTTAATAAAGCCAAACTGGTTTATGTTAAGAATTTGAAGGTCACCTATATCCTTGTTGATAAGATCCATAATGATTCTCTCCATGGCCTTGCAGATAAGGCTGGTTAGGCTTATGGGTATATAGTTCCTGGGGTTGTTTGAGGGACCCCCATGTGCAATGCAAGGGTATTATGATTGCTATTTTCTACTCAGCTGGGACAAAGCCAGTGCATAGACTGAGGTTGGAGAACATGACCAGTGGTTCTGCCAACTCCTGTTTTATACCATTAAATAAGCAGCAGAGGATGTTGTCTATTCCCATAGAGGCTGTATTTTTGGCCTGGGAGAGTGTGGCTATGACCTACTCTTTGAAAATACTAGGCAGAGGACTAATGATAGGTATGTTATGGGGTATGATTGGTGGGGACACTGGGGTGAAGTTTTTGCCAAACCTGTCTGCTAGCAGGTTGGTGATGTCCTCAAGTTCAGGATAACTGATACTGTTCACAGCTAGCTTGATACAAAGTTGGGCCTTCTCTTTTAGATTTTGGATATAGCTAAAAATTGCTTTGTGACTTACCTTAGCTAAGGATGCTAATTTAATATCGTAATTAGCTTTAGAGGATTTTACCAGATGTCTAATCTGATTGTTTATGCTTTGGAGGGAGTTCTTCCTTTGCTGGGACTGTTCCCTCTTGTTTTTTGACAGCACTTTCTTTTTCTTATTGTATAAGCTATTTACGCTGGATGTCCATTAGGGTGGCTTCTTTTTTAGTGAGGATCTTGATTTGATGTGTTCTAGTATAGCTGCGTCTGTGCATTTATCTACATGTTTGTATAGGACATTTGTGTACATCTCAGTATAGGGGTCATTGCTGTCAGTGTTGGCAGGGGTTCAAAAATTATTGATGCCATCACTCAGTAGGCTATAGTTTGCTTTGGGGAAGGTTTTTAACTATTTTGCTCCTGAGGGTGTGGCAGGTACAATCATTACTTCGAATGAGACTGAATTATGATCAGACCTTACCAGGGATGGCTCCCACACATGAGATAGTGCAGGGATCCTCCATGTCAGTGAACACTATTTCAAGGATGTTAGAGCCCCTTGTGGGGTTGCTGACTATCTGCTTCAGAGCATTTGTGTTAACAAAGTCCAGGAACCTTTGGGGAGCACTCTAGGGAGTCATACTGTTTAACCAGTCTAGAGGTGTATATATCTTTAGTAAAGATGGATACTCCTCTTCCACTGTTTTTTTCATGTTCGTTGTGTGGCCTGAACATGTAGAAGGCATTGTAGCCCTGCATGGCCAAGGTACTGTCTGAGGCCTTAAACCATGTCTTTGTGACTGTGCAGACATCAGCATCTTCCAGGGTGGGAAGTGGTTGAAGTGAGTGCATTTTCTGATTTAGACTCCTAACATTAAGCACCATAACACTGAGTTTGTTTCTGGGGGATATTTTTACATTGGGAATTTTGTTCTTATGACATTGCTAAAAAAGACATTATGGGGGGGGGGCAAGTACCTTTGCCAGCAACCTAAAGCCTACAGGTGACAGGTGAAGACCATCTCTGATAAAGCAGCGAGGTCTGTCGGCCATATCATCCTAGAGTGTCAGATATTGAACCCCCAGGATTGACAGCAGAAGCTAAGCCAATTATGGAAGTCAATCAATTTTTGTTTGTATTGTGGCATCATCCTGGGTGAGAGAAGAATGCTGCTTAGGGCTAGGGACATACTTGCCTGGGACACATAATCTGAAAGTTCCACCATGCCTCTCTTCATATAGTCCAGTGAGGTACATTTTAAGTCATTCACTCCAACGTGGACTATGACAGAGTCATAATAGTACTTGTTGAGAGACGAGTGCATGCACAATTTGGAAGATCTTGGCACCAGACAGGCAGCTTATTGTGACCTTCTCCTTGTCCAACCTAGTGATGGAGATATCTAAATACACAACCAAGACTTTTGGTTTAGATATGTTTTGCCTTAGGGGCTTATTGGGTGAGAAACTGATGCGTGTGCTATTATGTGTAGTTGGTTCTCTTGGGACCATATTGTGTGCAGATGGTTTGCACTTGGGAGATCTTTGCTCTTTTGGTATATTTCTAGTGAGTACCTCCACATATGTGGGTTAATGTGTTGTGTGCTTGGTATATGCGGGAAGTGGAGTATGGGTGCTGACAACCTGCTTGGTATTTGGTTTGTTGTTACATGAGAAAGACCATTGATTCTAGATTCATATTATAGATACATCTCTCACATATTGTATTTGCATGTTTCAGGAGTAGTATGTTGTCTGTAAACATGCGGCAATTGCTACATTGCCTCAGGATGCCCATGTCAATCAGGTCAGCTAGAAAAATGGTTGGAAACTGACTTTCCAGTATGCCAGGTGTATTCTGCAATATGTGGTGGAGGGTGGACTAGATGGACTAGTTAATGGTGTAGAACTGTAAAATCAGCTAATCTAT
This sequence comes from Protopterus annectens, assembly GCF_019279795.1. Classification (NCBI taxonomy): domain Eukaryota; kingdom Metazoa; phylum Chordata; order Ceratodontiformes; family Protopteridae; genus Protopterus; species Protopterus annectens. The sequence goes on from NC_056745.1 coordinate 886,790,500, forward strand.
GGGAGGTTTAGAGGTAGAAATCTGTGTCTGCACCTCAAAAAGTGCAGCTGAGTTGCTCTCTTGGCAGCAGTGCACAACTGCGTTGCGTGCCAAGAAGCAGAGAAGTTTAGGAGTGTTCCCTAGCAGTTAGCTAGGGAAAATTTGACGTTTTAAGCATTTGCATCTTTACACAGCAGTGCTAACCCCTGTTGCATGCTGAGGAGCTACACACAAATGCTGTGTTTAAATATCAGCTAAGAAAAACAGTTTTCAAACAATCCAAACAATAAAGAAAGCCCAAGAGTGAACCTTGTTCCAACAATCCCCAACTCAGATGAGTCCTTGACTACACTCTTCTGCCACAAGGGTGCAGGAGGGCCATCTTAATGTAAGCTGGCTGGTTTTAGTGCTCAGTAAATGCCAAACAATCTAGATTCAGCAGGTCTGAATCTATCCTATGGTATAAATTGTTCAAGTACTGTAAATAGGCAGTGCAGAAAGCATAGTCACAAACAATAAAAACAGTTATGGTCTAGAGTAACAGTCAAAGCAGGAGATATGGATACATATCCACAGATGCTGGAGTTAGACCATTAGGGCAAAGTCTAGATGATTTAAAACACACACACAAATGGGTACATAACTGCAAAACCCAAAGCAGGAGATATGGATACATATCCACAGATGCTGGAGTTAGACCATTAGGGCAAAGTCTAGATGATTTAAAACACACACACAAATGGGTACATAACTGCAAAACCCATACTTCAGTGTTTATTTTTCATTATACTTTGCTCTGGAGTTTGCATCAATTAGTTGTAGGTCATGCGGAGTTCAGAAACACATATTAAAAATAGCCCCATTTATTTGTTTTTGCATTCTGCCATTTCTTTCTTATTTCTTATAGTTTCATTAACATATATTAATAACTCTTTTCATTTTTAGTTGCATGTAAAAGCACACATGATGATTGCTACAAATGCGCTTGTGTTTTTTGTTAAGTGCACTACTGTTTCACCCAGTAGCAACACTATTAAGTTTATAAAACTGTTCTTTCTCTTATTTTTCCCAGCATTTGCCTTCCCATGTGCCTTTGCTTCTTCCTGTTAAGTTGGAAGCTGATCACTATACAAGGAGTGTTAGACTGAGGGTTGAAATCTCAGTCTGGAAAGTTTCAGTTTATGCCATTTTGCTGTTGCTTTCACAAAGAGTGGACAAAAGTGAATGCACTGAGGAACAGAATCCCCAAACTGCTTTCGCTGAAAACATCTTGTAGATAAAAAAAATTAAAGTGTTTTTGCAGAGGTGCAAGCACTTTTGTACACCCTGATCCATGGGGCAAGCTCCCCAAAAACCCTCAAACGTGTATATACCAACTTCAAAGTTGTGCTTACTTGAAAAAGGGGGAAATTCCCCCAAAAAGGAATCACTTCTGGCACAATTCACAGAAAGTGATTTCCTAGGAGGAATACATTTTGTCATTGAGTCTAAACTTGGTCAGTCCAAGCTCAAGAGTTTAAGCTTCATCCACCAGCAAGGGAAAGTTTGTTGTCACATGAGTTCTGCAAAATAACAACTTAGTAGAACGTATATGTTTTTAAGGGGCATTCAGGCTCTGACAGAAGAGCTGATTTCAAAAGGCACAACGTTTTGTGTGTGTGTGTGTGTGTGTGTGTGTGTGTGTGTGTGTGTGTGTGTGTGTGTGTGTGTGTGTGTGTGTGTGTGTGTGTGTGTGTGTGTGTGTGTGTGTGTGTGTGTGTGTGTGTGTGTGTGTGTGTTTGATATCTGATAATGGATCACAGGCTGCATTACAGGATTTGGAATGTTGGGTTGATCTGTATGGAACACCAGTCATTTGTTAAGACCGTTTTTTAATGTACTGCTCAACATTTTTATAACATAACACTGCAGTTTGTGGGCATGCATGTTTTCTTCACAGTTACAGAATCTATAGCTTTACAATTAGGATGTAAAATAAATAGTCCTATTTGTATCTGTCATGTGTACCCTTAATCTTTAATATTTTATTTGATTTTATATGTTGAAGAGTAATTAATGTTTCCCCAACATAATGACGAGATCAAAGTACTTTAACTACAAAAAATCGAGTCAAACTTCCTGAGCAGTTATTCATTTCAAGAGTCAGAATCGGGGACAAAATGTCACCAAACAGGGGAGTAAAAAAATATATTTTCTGTATTTTGTATTTTGTTTCCTGATGCTCCCTAGCTATTAACCAACTCCGCAGCACACAAAAAATAAAGTCTACTGTGCAGCTAGAAAAATGCTAAATTAACAAGTTTTGCATTAGCAAGCATTTAATGAGGGATATAAATTCTGAAATATCAAACAATAACAAAATACAAGGAACACAAGCCTTCTTTAACATGGTTTAAAAAATCCCCAAAACATCTTGCCAAAGATTACACTTTATACACTTTAATTGACCTCTTACTAATCAACATACCCACCAGGTGGATACTTCTGACTATTCTGCCAATCATTTTCAGTGACCATTCCCCACTCTCTCCTGCATTATAAATATCCACCAATTCTAGTCAGACAATCACTCGCCCTAAATAGGAAATCACTTATTTTTTTGCCTTAGCCTATAAAGTGGGGTACCATCTATATGATGAAATGATGCCATGATTGCATTGCAGTCCTTCTCCTCTATCTTACTTTCTATTCTATTACTTATTCCATCATATGATGTAGACTAAGGGGCAGCACCAACCATTTTTTAAAAGGGATTTAAAGCAATTCCTAAAGCAAAGAAATGTTGCATGAAGGAAACTGTGAAAAATGTCCATCTCCTCTACCAGTACACAGTATTGCATAGAGCTATGCAACATGGTCAATAGTTCCACAAGAAAGGCTAAATTTGATTGACATGTATGTAGGCAAAAGGCTTTTCTAAGAAAGTTAAACTAGTCTTCAATCTGTTCTAAATGCACCAGTTTGCAAAGTATCTGACCACAAAGCTCTCTTGAGGGTAGTGAGAACAGCCGAAAAAGTCATTTGTTCTTCACTCACATCCATGGATGATCTGCATGAGACTCAGTGTGTGGGAAGGGTTAGGAAGATAATTAACGATCCCACTCACCCTGCTCATGGCATGCACTTCCGCCTTTTCTCAGGCAGGTGGTTTAACAGCTTACATAGCAAAATATCTAGACTGACCAGGAGCTTCTTCCATCTATCTATAAGGCTGCTGAACTTGAATGCCAGGCATGACAGGGAATAATCAGATCAATATGCCACTTGCTGTGAAGTATCATCTATAGTAACCACTCTGGCAAATTGCTTCAATAAGTGGTGCAGTTAGCCTGATTTCTTATGCTATTACTTCCTGAATGTGCAGTAGTCAAGAGTGAGCCACCACTCCATGCATGTGCAATACGAACATCAGAATATATCATACTCAACTGATGAAGTGCAATATTCTAAGCAATCACAATGTGAAGTCATAGTCTTTGTAATACCTACTAGTATAATATTTCCTAATGTCTTCCTGTCCAATTGTGGGAATTTATTGTGTTGTTAATACTTTACTTACCACTGTATGTACATTAGTCTTACTGTCATTCAGACTATGTGTTTTATTGTTATGTCTTGCACGGGGACCAAAGCAATGCAATTTCATTCAGCTTACACTGCTATGTATATCTGATCAACAATAACGTTTACTTTGGCTTTGACTTTGACAGTTTGTATAAGCCAGTGGTGGCTGGTGACTTCAAATCAAAGGGGGGGTGGGGTTGTAGGAGACAGTTGAATGGGTGTGGCCAGCAGGAAGGGGTGTGGTCAACTAGAACGGGGTGGGGCTATGTTCAAAACCACAAAAACTGGGACTTTAATTAAATAAGCTGCCCTTGGTGCCAGACCATCATTATGAGAGTCCAATCAAGACAAAATGAAGTAGAGAAGAAAAAAATGTCAATACATTGGCTAGATAATGGCTTTCTTAATATCTAGATGGAAACAAAAGATTGTGAAGCATGAAAAAAGAAATTACTTTTTAAATACACAACTAGAATGCCAGTCAAAATCAAGTGTAAAAAAACATGCAGCACTCACCTCAAATCCCTTCTGCTTGCACTGCAGTTCTAATTATACTTTATATTCAGCTTTATAAAAGTACCAAATAACATGCTGAAAGTAGCAATCGCTGTGATACCCCCCACTTGTAAAAATGCTTCATATCCAAAAAAGACCAGCTGCCTGACTACAACCATCTACTTGTTTCATGGGAAAAAAACATGATCAAAGTAAAAAATGAACAGCAAACAAGGAACAAGCTCGAGATAAATTGCTTAAAGTATTACTGCACAGGTTATGGACCATACATGATAGATTGGCATTCTGTTTTGTTTATGGATAAAGCCTGCAAAGATGACTGCAAGTCTCCAACAATTGTAATGAGGTTCTAAAATACTGAAATCCTGTCCTTTGTTACAAATACTGTCACATGCATTTCAATACCTAAAGCTTATACATTATCTAGTTGTGTAAATATTCTCTGCATGGCAGCAACATAAAGGCTTTCAATGTTGGTAATTCTTTAGCAGTATGCTTATTAAAGCTTACTTGTATCTTACAATCTCAGACAAGGTTACCTGATGGTCATTAAAACATTGCTACTTAAACACAGAGTAACAGGCACTGCAACAACATGCATTTTCTGAATAATAAGAAGCATAAATAAACAGTATAAAAATATGACATATAACCAGAACATTATGCAAAATCAAGGACAGATGAAAAGCCACTGTAGTGCTTGTGTGTACCTTGGATGGGGAGATACTCTGCACACTTACACTGCATAGCTGCTCCTTGCCTTGCTTGGACACATCCAGAGACACTACATGGGGGAGTGGGGTACAACAAGTATGTCACAATTTAAAATGTCTCTGGCTGACGGTGATGGCTCTGACACATTTCTCATACCTCTCAACCTCAGAGCAAGAAATCTGGACAAAGCCATAAAAAGAAGTGGGACAAAGGCCCACCAATAAGGACAATTTTTAAATATTGCAATAGGTCTTGCATTAGTATGAATTTTCTGAATGGTATGAAATCTGAAACTCAAATGTCTGTCATTATTGTCTGACATCAATCTTTAATAATTTGTCACTAATTTGCCAGAAAACCACAATTTTATGAAAAACGGACCACAAATATAATGCAAAAATATAAAATAGTCACATAATACAGCTGGGAACTTGTCAAAGAAGGGACACATTTTTAATAATAGTACTGTTAAGTTCAGTAGCTGACAAAATAAGAGAATCTACATGCATTTCTGAAATAAAAGTAATCTATAACTCTGATCATTACAATTATTTATTAATTGTAAACCCACAACATTTTCTTCCAAAATTGCCATTTTGCAGAGGGATTATTAGGGGGAGAGCAACATTTTGAGCCAAAATCAGGAACAGTTGATAGGTTTGGATATACCTAATTCTATAAAGCAATTTATTTGCATGTACCTCTCAACCTCTTAATGCAGGAAATCTGGACAATGCCAAATATATTGGGGGAACAAACAAACAGTACTAAAAATTGCTATTGTATAAACTTGGAGAGTTGATAGAATAACTGGTCTTGCTTTAATATGCATTTTTCTGAAGGGTATGGAGTCTGAAACTCAATGTCTGCCATTACTTAGTGACTTCATTCTTAAATGAGTTGCCAGAAAACCACATATTGTATGAGGAACAAACCAAAAATAAGAAGGAAAAATCTATTTATTCAGTGGAAATTTGGGCAGTTCCGGGGCTTCCCTATTACTTGGCTATTTCACCCCATTTACCATAAACACTGTAATGTGCATACTGCTTTACTTCTATGATGATTTGGATTTCATTTAAAAGTTTTATTTTACATTTTACAGCACAAACACTAATAGACATCTGCTAAACAAAGCAATGCAGTCTCACAATGAAAATAGACTCAGCATTAAAACTTATCTGCCCTTGAAACTCACATTCATTAAAACAGCATTGAAACCCACATTCAAAGAAAATACATCTGCACAGTGGCAGATGAAGCTTAACTTTGGGCTGTTTTCAAATCATAGGCCCCTTGCACACGAAACATACATGTGTTCTTTGATATATCTCCCTGATTGTATTAAATTATATTTCTTGTATAATACAGTACAGTTGTTAGAGGTCATTTTAAATTTATTGTTTTGAACATTTTTCCAGTAAACATTGAAACAAAATGCATGCACCAATAATGACAAAACTGCCCAGTTCAGAACAGTTCCATCATAAAAGTCTACTCAAACTTCTGCAATCCACCAGTATCAGTGAATATGCAGAATCTCTGACGAAGTAAAAATCATCTAAATAATTCCACATTAAAGAGATCTGTAACTAATGAAGAGGTTGCTGCTAGCATACAACTTTATATTTCATTGTTTCTTCTACAAATAAATGCCTGTTGCCCTTGAGGAATAAATTGCCTATGCTACATTAAAAAAAAATAAGCTAGTAATATTGCAATAGGGAATTGATGGCAAACTGATAACAGGTTCATAGTTACTAGGTATCTTGGCCAAAGAGGACATTCTCAGGACTGCAGCATTCACCCCCTTTAAAATCACAACACAGTACAGTATCAGCAATGCATCTACATAATGTGGGAATAGCACCCACAGCCTTCTGCAGCAAAAGCAGATATTCAACCTGCTATGCTATTAACAATACAAGCTGACTCAGCATAAGTAGTACTAAACTTCTCTTCCTATAAAGCTCTCAGCTCCATGTAAAATCCACTCAACACTCAACTGTATTTCTCAACTTTGCAGCACAAGAAATCTGGAAAAAGCCAAAATGTATTGGGGCAAAAGCCCCCAAAACCAGGGACACATTTTAAACATTGCTTGTATAATCTTGGAAAATTGCTAGAATAAAATACTGTATTACTACCATGCATTTCTCTGCCAAGTCTTGAACCCAGGACCCTTTATACTACAGTCAAAGTAACATACCACTATGCCAAATAAGCTGTTTCCTGAAAGAGAGGGAGATTGAAACTTAAATGGCTATCATTTAATGAATTCAGCTCTCACCATAGCTCCCAACCTCTTAGCACAAAACACCTGGACAAAGCCAATAATGGGAGAATATAGCCCCCAAACATATACAGTGAATTCAGTTCTCACCATAGCTCTCAACCTCTTAGCACAAAAAAATCTGAAAAAAGCCAATAATGGGGGAATATAGCCCTAAAAATAGGTACAAATTTCAAATATTGTTCTTATAAACTTAGAAAATTGCTAGAATAGAAGGTTTTGTGTTACCATGTACTTTCTGAGGAATATGAAGTCTGAAATTTAAATGCCTGTCATTATTTTGTGAATTCAATCCTTCACAGATAACAAAAATCCAGAAAACCACAGATTTTATGAGGAACAGAACAGAACAAAAATATGAGGCAAAAATCTGGACAGTCTTCACAAGAGGTGGTGGGTATGGACTTCAGGCACTTGCTACCTGTACTCACGGTGCAGGGTTTGAGCCTGTGTAACTCTAGCCACCAGGTATATTTAACAGGGGCATTTCACACACAGCTACATCTAGCTAATTATTTTATTTTTAAAATTATTTTTTCTTTTATTTTACAGCTGGAGGTGCTGCTGTCCTGCAGTCCAGTAGCATGAGCTGCCCCTGCTTAGGTCCAATCTTTTAACTACCATTGTATAGCTTAGAGATAACATATTAAAACTAAATCATACTACATTCCAAACCCCGATAGCTGGTCCTCAAAGCTGAGACACATCCTTCATGATTGCATGTTGCATCCTCTCCAAGAATGCCTCCTGCAGTCACTGTTGATACATTTGAATATTTAGGTTATGTTTTGACTCTCTCTTATTTTTTCTGTTAACTTGAAAATAAATTTTTCATGTGAAGAGTGCCTGCTCAGTCTCAAGTCTTCTTACTTCTGTGATAAGATGCACTTTGGGCAAAGGACTACTCTTCTCCAAACTGAATAGGCTCTATTTTTTTGTTTTATGTTCCTTCTCCAGTAATGTTTCTGAACTACAAACTTTGTTGCTGAGCAGTATATGTTCATACTCCACTCCCCATGTCACAAGTATCTTATAAATCAGTTTGATTTTATATTTTACTTTGCCTGTATTTATTTTTATTTTATTTTATTTTGTTTAAATGTTTGTGTCTTTCGGCTTTTCCCGGTTAGGGGTCGCCACAGCAGAACTCCAGTCTGCTAATGATTGGCAGTTGATTTTACATACCGGCTTGCCAGGCCTGATGCACAACCTTCAACGAAGGTATGCCCATTCATGCATGTCTCCACGCAGAAGACGCTGAGAATCAAACCGGACAGTGTCTTACTGTGAGGCGACTACGCTACCTTAGCACCACCACCGTTTAGATAAAAGGCAATAAATAAATAATTTATTGGGTGGATGAACCTGTCCAGTGTCCCTTTTCAATCATGACCTAGGTCTGTGGAAGCAACAACAAAAATGTACAGCAGCATGTAATACAATCACACAGAAAAACACAGAAAAAAACATTACAGCTGCAGTTGGAATCAGAAATGCATTAATCAGTAGTATCATTAGTGAGACATACTTTTCTATCGGAAATAAATGAGTAATTGATTGCACAGCTGTATTACAGTGCAGGAGTATAAATAAATATGTAGTCAGATATATGTATTTCACATGAAAATGAGTTCCTCTCACGTGCATCCATTATCTACAAAGCATTATTGACTTGTAAAACTTTTAACAATTAAGTGCCTTCTTTCTCTGCATGGTCAAGATCATGGCTGAAAAAGGTCCTCAGAGCAGCCCGCTTACCAGTTAACAACTGTAAAATAAATAAATAAACACAACTGTGTTACTTATTACACTTTCTCTTTTATTTTTCAGAACCTCTGGCCTCCAATGCTTTGCACCATAACTAAGTCTACAAGCTCTCTCCATTCATCCTTGTCTTCTCAGAATACATCAGTGCCATCAAGACATAAGCTACATAATAAGAGCAAACCTTTTTCTAATGTCTAGCCAGTGCAATGGAACTCACTCCCTTTATAAAGAAGACTCTGTCACCCTGCAGTCATTTGTATGACAAGTAATGTCTTATTCAGGAAAGAAACGAAACCCAGACTACTTCAGTGCACAATGTTTTGATTTGTTTCTGGTGTTTCCACTAAAGTGGCAACAGTACCAAAAGTTTAACTGTTATGCCTGTACTATATATCTGACTGTCGGACACCTACCTCTGCAAATTTAAAGTTAAAAATGAGTGCTGTCTGTCTCCGTTTGTCTGACAAATCGATCACGAAGTTAGGTTAGGATTAGGAATCAATGAACAAACTCTCTATAAAAATAAAGCAAAAAGCAAAAAAGTTAAGTTGTTTTTTCAGCAATGGTAGCAAAGGTATTGTGCTACTGATTGTTTCTTGCTCTCTTTTTCAGGAAGAGAGCAAGAACAAATCAGTAGCCATCCAGCAATCCACGTCAGGTATGTGGCTGCGGACATGGCAGTCCGATCCCCTTCCAAATTACTGTGCGGTTAAACCACATAGACATCTAGGTATCACACTGATGCCTTTTCTCCTTAATTTGGACTGTTTTTACAGCAGTCCAGATTTACAGAAGCTAATTTTTATAAAAAAAAAAAAAAAAGAACTCACCGAGCAAGTTCCGGGACTTTGCAAGTCAGTCAGACTCACAGTTAAGCAAAGCACTGCAGCCAGCCAGCAAATTTCAATTGAAATAAATTAATTTATAAATATTTTATTTTTTAAACTTCCTTTCTCTTTTCTTCACAGCTGGAGAGGCTGTGGTCCTGCAGTCCGATGGCATGAGCTGCCACTGGTATAAGCACCATTTTTCTTATACCCACTGATTGCTGCAGATATAACATAAGAAAATGTGCTAATATTTCAGTATTAGAATTATATTTGTGCCTAGAATGTGAAAGCAACGCAATGCAGGGGCAGATTCATGAAAAGCTACAATTTGTGGTAAGCCTGTTTGCATGATGAGCAGTGGTGCATGAACAGTTTCCGATACAGCAAACAGCTCTACATGTTGTGATTGGGTGCAAAACAAGGGTTAGCAGCCAGATATGTTAATGAGAAAATAACAACCTGAATTATATGCAAAAGAAACAGTTAAACATGGTGGAGAGATTCAGGAATGTATAAATCAAGTGCCTACATGCTGTGTTCCCTTTAGGCTTGAATTTCTACACTTGTTAGAATACAGCCATGAACATACTTTGAACATGTTAGGGGTTGCTTAGCTTTTATGAATCAGTATGTGTTACAGGCTTTAATACAAGGCGCTACTGCTCCCAGACCTCAGCCTAGAAGGTGGAGGGTATTTAGACCACATTTGACCTAACATGGACTACATGGAATAGAATTATTAGACTTCAACAGGGTGAACAGGGATACCATAGAACAAATAGTTAACATCTGCCATCCTGACCTGTGGGCCAATGGAAATCTTTGAGAACCCATTCCAGTGGAAGCTCATGTATCTGTAACATTACATATACTAGCTACAGGTACTTTTCAAAGACCCACAGGGGGATACAGTTGGGGTGTCACAGGCCTCAGCCTCAAAAATGCTCCATCAGTTTCTCAATTAAATACTGTAACATGTAGGGAAACATATCTTGTTTCTATGTGAACCAGAAAAAAGAGTTATCAACATGCAATATTTCTATACTATAGCCCATTTTCTGAGGTAGTGGGAGACATAGACTAGTCACACATTGAAATTAAAGATAAACCTGGTAAACTGGCAATGAAGTATATAACTAGAAAGAGCTATCACTGTATCAACAGTAAGGTGGTCTGTAATGCACAAGGCAGTTTCCATGACTCCCACATATGGCACAACTCTGCCCTGTGCCTAAGGTTTTCTACTGATGACTTTCCATAAGGACATCTAGTGGGGGATGCTGGACTTCTATGAGAAACCCACACAACCCCACTGAGCATGGTTGAAAAATGCACACATTCAGCCTATAAATATCATAGAGCATGTTTCTGCACTGCTCAAGTCATGTTTCTGATATCTAGATACATCTGGATGTGCCCTGTAATATGACTCAGCCACTTCTGCCAGACTCCTGACAGTCTGTGCCATATTACAGAACATTATTGTCAGGAAACAGTTGAAGCAAGGAAAACCAGGACAAAGACTGCAGTTACCAGCACTGCAGGCAGGGCCAGCAGACATAGATGAGAATTTAAGCGAAAAAAACAGCAGCTGGGGATGATCATGGCAGATGGAGGTATGCATAATATGCGATAGCCCTGGCTAAGAGGTATCAAATAGCTCACATCCTCACTACCTAAGTGAACAAAGAAAAATCAACTAAGTACATACAAATAGTAACAGTGATGCATGATAAATTAGTAGCCTATACATACATGAGTAATCTGAGACCAGAAAACAGTTATTAACAGCATTACCATAGGTAGGTGATGAACCTGTCATGAACAGATAAATACCTATCCTTATATGTATGGGCTGTACTTCATTATAATAAAGCATTTCTTAACCATGCAGGAAAGTTAGCAGTAACCTGTATGAGTGATGTATGGAACATAGACAAAACAAAACAAACCATTTTATGAAGCAATTAAAATCTATATAATGGCTTTTCCCTGCATATGTATGCGACCTGTGCATAAAGCCAATGTAGGCCCATGTCCAGCAAACCACAGAGGGTAGGTCAATGTCACCATCATCTGTAGAGGTAGAGGATCAAGCATAGTTATACATCCCTTATAACTATTTACAGTGTTTTTTTTGTAAACAAACAGGCGGTGGTATGCATATGTTGCATTTGGGTCTACCCCCCCTCAGCCCCCACCCCCACGCAGCCATTCCAGCGTCCCATTATTTGGCTATTTCTCCCTAGTTGCCAAAAACAATGTTCAAAACTCTCAGTGTGCATACTGCTTTCTGATTTACTTCTACAATGATTACAGATATTTGGATTTAATTTTAAACTTTTATTTCAAATTTTCCAGCACAAACACTGATAGATATTTGCTAAACAAAGCAATACAGTCTCACAATGAAAACAGACTTAGCATTAAAACTTCTGTGACTTTGAAACTCACATTCATTGAAACATTATTGAAACCCACATTCAAAGAATATACATCTGGCCAGTGGCAGATTAAGTTTATCTTTGGGCTGTTTTTAAATCATAGACCCCTTGCACACATTTTTAGGACTATGTAAAATTTCTTTGATTCACCTTCCTGATTGTATTAAATTATACTATATAATAATTAAATTATATCCCTTGTATAATACAACACCACTTATTAGAGTGTTTTAAATTTACAGCCAGTAAGCAAAGAAACAAAACATATGAACCAATAATGCCAAAACTGCCCATTTCAGAACATTTCAACCATAAAAGGCCACTCAGACCTCTGTCATTCCAACCCACCAATATCAGTCAATATGCACAGTCTCTACAGAAGTAAAACTCATCTAAAACACTCAACATTAAAGAGATCTGACTGTAACTAATGAAAAGGTTGCTGCTAGCAAAAAAACATTATATGTAAGTATTTCATCTACAAATTCACTGCCTGCTGCCTTGAAGAATAAATTGCCTATGTTACATTAAAAATGATAAGCTGGTAATATTGTAATAGGGAATGGATGGCAAACTAAAACAGGTTCATGGTTACTAGGCATTGAATCCAAAGAAAGACATACTCAGGACTGCAACACCCCACCCTCTTGAAATCCAACCCAGTATCAACAATCCATCTACATATTGTGGGAATAGAACCCATAGCTTCCAGCATCAAAACAAAAGTATAATAGCTGCTGTGCTACTAAAACTGCTTTAAAACTCTAAGTATACAATAGTGATACTATTTGCTAAGCAAAAAAGTTGCATATTTTGGGTAGAGGATTCAGGCTGTTGTTTCCTGCAGCTAAGGTACAGGGCTTGAGCATAAACAAATTACTAACCACCTGCTAACCCTAATTAGTGCATTTCACTGTCTCACACACACACACCTCAACCTTTTAATGCAGGAAATCTGGACAAAGTCTAAAATTGCTAGAATAACAGGATTTGTGTTAGTATGCATTTTTCTAAATGATATAAAGTCTTAACCTGAAATATCTGTCATTATTTAGCAACTTTAATCTTTTTATGAGGAAAACCAAAAATGTGGGGCAAAAATATGGGCATTCTGCAAAAACCTGGGCAGTTGAGGGGTATGCTACCTATATCTTACACACACACACACACACACACACACACACACACACACACACACACGCACACACCTATCGAGTCTGGGCAAAGCTTGTCATAATTGGGGGACAAAGGCCCAAAACTGGGGACACATTTTAAATATTGCTATTATAAATTCAGAAAGTTGCTAGAATAACAGGATTTGTGTTAGAATGTATTTTCTAAAAGATAGGAAGTCTGAAACTAATCTCAAATGCATGCCATTAGTTAGTAACTTTAATCATTAGATCATCCAAGTGATTTCTTAAAAAAAAAAATAGAGGAACCTGTCCCTCCAACATGTTCTGTTGATTGTGGTAATGAGGTTGGGGTCTCTGGAGCATGTGGTGTGGAGGGATTGGGATTTCTTTAGATGTAGCATTTCTAACAGAGCTGGGTCAGAAATGGCTTTCTAAGTCAAGCAGAGATCTCCTCTAAGTAGGTGATATGAGACAGAGAATAGCTGGAGTCTTTTGAGTCTGTCCATGTAGGACATGTATTTAATGCCTAGGATCCTCTTCATGAGGTATTTCTGTGGTCTCTTCAGCTGTTGCAGATGTCTAGTGAGGTGCATACCAAATGGGACATTATACTTGATGATTGGTCTAATGAGGGAAGAGTAGAGAGATGATGACCTCTTTCTTCCTGAATGCAAAACCCTTGGTAATGAGATGTGCCACATAGAAGGACTTTCTGACCACAGTGGCAATGTGGTGGTTGAAAGAGAGGTTGCTGTCAACCTGCGTCCTCAGATCTCTTATAATGCCTTCAGTGTTCAGTGGGCTCCCATTGATGTGGCAATTAGTGGGAACTGAGTTTGTACCAAAGAGGATGATGACACATTTTTTGGCATTAAGCTTAAGACCATTGTTTTGACACCAGTCATTAGTCTCAGTGAGGCCTTTCTGTAGGATGTCTGCATCACTTGGGAAGTTAATAATGGCTCCCAGCTTCAGTCATCTTTGAACTTGATCAGCCAGAGTCCCTTTGTGTTGGCCTGGACTTCTGAGAAGTAGATGCTGAACAGGAGAAGACCCAGGAACGATCCCTGTGGGACTCCATTCATGAAAGGTCGGCAGTCTTGACTTGGAGTCTGCTACTTTCATACTGGGTGTTCTATCTGTGAGCAATTTGCAACCCACCTAGTGATACAAGGGTTAATGCCCAGTTTGGTGAGTTTATCAATAATTCCCAAGTGAGGAATGGTATCAAAGGCCTTGGCCAGCTTAAAATAGGCTGTATGCACTGCCTTTTCTTCATCCACAGCCCTGGTAACTGACTCAAAGAAGTCAACTAGGTTGAGCAGGCATGATCTCCCTTTCACAAAGCCAATTAGCATGGGGTCTAGATTTTGGGGATTTCATATATCTTTGTTAATCAGGTCCATGATGATGTGCTCCATAGCTTTACATATCAGACTCGTCAGGCTAATGGGGTGATAATTCCCAGGGCGCTTGTAGTCGCTCCCCCTTTATGGAGCGGGATGACTGTAGCAGTGCACCATTCAGTAGGGACAAAGCATGAGGTGAGGCTGTGACTGAACAGGGCCCACAGACATGGTGCTAATTCGCTTTGTAGTTCATGTAGAACACAGCCGGGGATATTATTGCATCCCATGGATGCTGTATTCTTGGCCTTGGACAATGCAGTTTAACCTGTGCTGCAGTAATGCTGGGTGCCTGGCATTCTTCTGGTATTGTGATTGGTCCTTTGGGGGGAGAGAGGGGTAAAGTTGGCATTGAATCTCTCAGCCAGTATGTTGACAATATCTGTTAGCTGTGTATAGGAGGTACCATTGAGCAGTATCTCAGAGCAAACCTGGGTATTGCCATGAAGGTTCTTGATATAGCTATAGAAGGCTTTGTGATTGGTTTTAGTGTCTGCTGCAATTCGGCCTTCATAGCTGGCTTTAGAGGATTTGATGAGGGATCTCAACTTTTTGTTGAAGCTAATAGGAGAGTTTTTCCAATCTTGGGACTTCACCTTTTTCTGCAACAGCTTCTTCCTTCTGTTGTAGACATTATTAATGGCAGGGGACTACCAGATTGGCTTCCTTGTTTTGGAGGAGGGCATCTTGGTTCTGTTGGGTATGGCTAGTTCCATGCATTTGTGTACATGTTTGTACAGTGGATTGGTGTATGATTCAGCGGTCATGCAACTATTTTCCATTGGGATGGGTGCCGTGAAGTTAGCCATCTTTGTTTTTAGGAGTCCAAAGTCAGCTTTGGAGAAGTTTTTTAAGGTGATTACCTTTGTGGGGGTGTGGGTGAGATGTGGATTTCCATGGTGATTATTTTATGGTCAGATCTGACCAGGGAGGGATTGACTATTGGTGTAGAGCAATGGTCACCCATGTTAGTAATAACCAGTTGAAGGATGTTGTTTCCTCTAGTGGGGGTCAGAATGAGCTGGTCCAGGGCATTGGCATTGATGAATTCCAGGAAGTGTTGTGCCAGTGTATTGGTGCTTGGGTAGTTTTCCCAGTTAATGGAGGTGTAGTTGAAGTCTCCTAGTAATAGAGTGTTGGGTTGGGCCGTGATAGATTCCAGGGTGCTTAGGAATGTGGAGTGAGAGTCTAGGGGCATGGTTGGGGGCTTATAGCAGGCTATGACCTGGATCGCTGTCTTACCCAATGTTAGTTGTACCTGAAGTATCCCAGATGTGTTATGCTGGGCTACTAGTCTGGAGGTGTGCATATCCTTTATGAATATGGAGACACCTCCACCTTTGGAGCTTCAGTCCACATTTTGGGACCGAAAGGTGTGGACTGAGTTATAGCCTGGTAACACAGGGGTGATTTCCCACACTTTAAACCAGGTATCCGTTACAGCACAAATCTCAATGTTCTTCATTTTGAGGAGTGCTTTGAGTGAGTGCATCTTGAAATTTGGACTTCTAGCATTGAGATGCATGACCCTCAAATTGCATATATTTATAGCTGTTACAGTGGTAATCTGTTCTTTGGGACATTGCCTAGAAAAGGCACTATAGGGGGGGCAAGAGCCTTAGCCAGTACCCAGAAACCCAGGGGGTGACAGATGCAGGCCATCTCTGGCAAAGCATTGAGGTCTGTCAATCACGTCATCCCAAGCAGACAGAAACTGGATCCCCAAAGAATGACACCAGAAACTTAGCCAATTGTTGAAGTCAATCATTTTTTGTTTGTACTGCAATATCATTCTGGGTGACCATAGGATACTGCTCAGGGCTAGGGTCATACCTATATGGCCAAATAATCCGAGAGCTCCACCATGTCTCTTTTCATGTAGTCCAGGGAGGTGCATCTCAGGTCATTCCCACCCACATGGACATTGAAAGAGTCATACTTGTACTTGTTATGGAGTGACCTGAGTGCATGTGTTATGTGTCGGATTCTGACACTTGATAGAAAGCTGACTGTTACCTTCTCCTTATTCAACCTAGTGAGTGGGGCATCTGTGTGCATCACTATTGAGCCACCTATGATTAGTGTATTGGGAAAGGTGTTTAGCATTAGAGGCTTAGGTTGAGGGCACACTGTAGAGCTGAGCTATGTATCATGTGGTTTGTGCTGTGTTGTGTTGGTTGAGTGCATTTCTGTCTTGGAGGTCTCTACTGTTTGGGTAATTTCTATTGAGAGCCTCCATGAAGATGGGTTTGTGGCTCAATTCCAAAAGACTTGCACTTCATGTAAGTGACTTATTCCAATGCAAGCCTTCCCCAATTAAAAAAAAAATTAATGGTGTAATTGAGTTACTCCATTGAAAGCCTGCCTTAGACCAGAGTAACGCACTCACACATATTCTGTATTCTGTTGGTATCTCATTGGATATTATTTTACTGTAGTGTCAAGCTCAAACTATAGCACAGTTACAAAGTTCCAAGGAGATAAGAGATTCTGCTTAAGTGAAACAACAGAACAATTGTAAGTAAATGTATCAACTAGAATGGAAATAAAGAAGTAAAACTGAAGAAGTACATTTAAGCTTCAGTCTTACACAGTGCTTTCATGTTCATTTTCCCGATAATCCCCCTGAGCTTACCATTTGAGGTTTTGGGTCGTGGCACTTTTCAAGTATTCATATATTTCCTCATTAATCACTTGTCTTCAAGTATTATACTCTGTTTTATTTTACAGTCCTTTGAAGTGTCTTTTACTCTCCTGTGTTCCTTATCCAACTATCACATAACAGCCTGTTGTCATGGTAAGCACAATGATGTCATAAAATCAAGGTGTTATGAAATCAATTAGGGACAATAATAGATATTGTATATACAAGTTTTTAGTTTAGACACATATGTTCACGGAAAGATCTCCTGAGAATTATACACATTTCCAAAATAAAACCATCTCTTGTGAACTCAGCAGCTTAGGAAACAGAGTGCAGCAAGGTTTTTCAGACTTTGAAAGAAAAAAATGAAAAACTAAATCACATACCTACTTCTTATACATACACACACACACACACACACACACACACACACACACACACACACACACACACACACACACACACACACACACACATGCACACACACCCGCCTACCATTTCTTGCATACATGCACACACACACTCCTCTTAAAAACAAAAACACACATGCACACCTACCACTCACTTGTCCGGTTGCAGTCCACAGTCCAAACATCTTCAGGAATTCAAATTCTGTGCTCGTGGACCAGGAAGATGTAAATGATTGGCGGCACATCTCACAGACACAGAAGGTCTTCTGCATCTGTACAACGTGATGCAAAGGGCGTTCTTAAAGAAGAATGCCCTTAAAAAAGACAGTTTTTTTTTAAAAGAAACAGGGTAGCAGAGATGCCTGTATGCCGTATTGGCACATACCGGCCCCAAAAAATCCCTGACTATTTATTTATTATTTCTTTGTTAGCTAGTTTGGTCCCACTAGGCTAGTAGTCTTTTTTCAGGGAAGAGCCAAGATGATATTTATACCACTAGGGGAAATTTGGCTAGAGCATCGGGAAACTTCTCCTCCTCTATGGAGCTACTGGATTGTGCAATGGGTTCCTACAGCAGCAAGGAAGAGGCGTAAGAGACACAGCAGCACAGAGGAGGAGTGAGAAGCTATGGAGAGTTTGGAGATGGAAAGTGAGAATCTACTGAAACATTTGATATAGAGCTTCAGAATATAAACAAAGATTCCTGTGTGGTGGATGTTACAAATGAGCAGTGTTTAGCCATCTCCATGGAGAAGAAAGTAAGCAAGTCTGTTGAAGAGGGGCAGATAACAGAGCTGGTGTAAGTAGGGCTTGCAGATGATGTTCTGTTAAAAATAATCAAACAGGATGATCTAGGTGACAGTTCTACTGTTTCATGGGGTGAGATGTCAGATAACTTTTTGAAAGTACTGAGGAAAAGGAACCAGGTGATGTAGAAGCAGATAATGCAGTAATTTACAAGCAAAGGCATGGCATCTACATCCAGACAGTTCATCATGCCATTGTACTAGGCCCACATCAGGCCCATCATAGACTATAATGTCCCCTTTAGTATGTACTTGACCAGATACATGCAGTAACTGGAACATCTACAAAGGCTCCTTACAAAAAGAATGCAGGTAGTAAACACAATGTCCTACACTGATCACCTAATAGCCCTGCTTCTTTATTCAATATCATACAGACTTCTGACAGGTGAACTTTGGCATATGAGGCATGTTTCGACCATGTCTTGATGAATCTTTTGCACATACGTCAAACAATCACCATCAGAGGTACTAGATTAAAATTTTGATTGCAACATAAGTAGGGCATGTTGGAGAGACATATCTTTCTCAGAGAATTCCCTTTCTCTGGAACAGGTTCCCATGCATGTGAAGCACAGTTCCTCTAGATTCCTATTTAAGTACAACTTGAACCAATGAATGAGTAATTGGAAATTCACTCCTGGTCGGGCTCCTCTCTCTCTGTTGAACAGTGGCAGTCAGTAAATCACCCCCTATAAATCAAATATAAGTCAAATTTGTGGGCACCCTTTGGTTGCTAGGCTAGGCTTTTAAGGGCCCTAGTGGTCATTAGCCTAGTATACACCTATAGACTTATGAACTACAACTTATGCAGCATTGACAAAAAGTAAATGAGTTAAGCAGCAACAAACTGTAAGTAAAACTGTTAAAAGAATAGAAGACTAACTGAGAATAAGAACAAAAAATGACACTGTAATAGACAGATATGTATGGGACAATCTGGTAACTGTTCTCAGTTTTAAAGCTCAAGAAATTCAGTCTTTTATACATGGGACAGAGATTTTTTGTGATTTAACATTTGAAACTGTTAGACTGATGATGACATTTCTGGAAATGTGCAACAGAAGGAAGGGCATTTAACCATGGAATGATTATTTGTTTTCTGTTAATGTTAAAAACAAATATGTTGGCGAGAAGATGTACTAGGTGAAAAAGTACATGTAGAAGAATAAAAAAGTATGGCGGGGAAAAAATAAGGTGCGAGAGTGCATTCAGGAAGAGAACTCAGGAAAAGAGAGTGATTCTAATCATTTTTTGAAGTTCTAGTCAGTGAAAAATCTGATTCTGAGGATCAAGGATTATTTGTATATAAACCCAGGAAAAATATTCAGTTAGGGAAAGAGTAAAAATATGAAAATGAAAATTTAAAAATGTTTCCCCTAAACTTAAAAAGAAGTAAAAGTAACAATTTTGGAATATGTTCAATAAATGTGAACAGTATCATTAACACTGTAAGAAGGATATGGATACTGGAGCAGTGTGCTAAATTTCATGTGGTATGTTATTTTGTTAGAAGATGTAAGATTTCTGACAAGTGAAGAAAGACTGTAAAAAGAAAAATTGTGGGATGGAAATATAATATGGAACTTAGGAAGAGAATGTTGTTCTGGAGTGTCTCTGTTCTATAAAAAAGAGAAAATACTACATGTAATGTTAGTAAGGATAGAAAGGTTAAGTGTTGCAGATGTAAGCTGGAGAGACCATGTTTTATAGAATTATAGTATTATATGCATATATGACTAGCAAGGAAAGAGTCAGTTTCATCAAATATTAGAAATTAAATAAAATTAATAAATGAGAAATTATGGGATGAGATTAGACAGTGGGAAGTATTGCAGTTATTGAAGGATTATATAACTATGAAGGACTTCTACAAAAATTGCTCTGAATGGTGGATTGAACTGAACGTATAAAAAGTATTATTTTCAATGGCAGGATGATATAAGAAATGAAGAGATTGTGAAGTATGAGAAAATGTGCAGAAATATGTCAGATAATTTAGAGAATAATACAAGAGAGCATTACGATGTGAAAAAAGAAATGTATAACAAATTGAGAAAAAAATTAAGGCATTGCTGTTTTAGGCAGAGATATTATTTACTAGTGAGAAGGGAGAAGGTATCTGTATATCTGGGTAATATAGTAAAGGAGGATATTAATACAATAAAGGAAATTAAAAATTTAAAAGGAAGGGTAGAAAGAACACAAGATCAAATTATGAGTATTGTAGTACAGCATGCAAAAATATGTATAAGACTAAAAAGAAAGAACATAAGAATGAATGTAAAATAAAAAAAAATCCAGAATGAGTTAAGGAAGAATTTGAAGAAAGAAATTGCTGTTAGTGAATTGGATTAAGCATTTAAAAAAGTAAATGTTGATTCAGTATCGGGTCTAAATGGTATAGGGATTGGAATGCATAAGAAATTAAAGGACTGGCAAAGAGAATAGTTTGTAAGTGTACCGAATGAATGGTTAAAATAAATGTTTGTTTATGAAGAGTTATGTAGTGGGATATTAACATTTATATGGAAGAAAGATGAGAAGAATTAAAAAAAATGGAGACCCATCACACTCAATAACACAGACTATAAAATTTTTATGAGCATCAACCAATAGAAAATGTAGGGAAGGGTGAGGAATATTGTAATTGTTATTGGTTGTGAGAGAAATTGGGGATGATACAAGTAAAAGGAAAGGTGACAATTATGGTAGGTGATAATTAAGGCATTTAATACAGTACAACATGATGCTTTGGAGGATATTTTGGAGAAGTATGGAATCGGTAATAGAATTAGCAGAGTGTGTATGTCAGCATATCAAAATTATTGAGTGAGAGTGCTATTGAATGGGTGGCTCAGTAAAGAAATATGCATGAAGTGTGGTATGAGACAAGGATGTCCCATGAGGGAAATATTGTTTGCATTGGTGATGAATACAATAGTGAGTGAAGTAGCTTATCAAATGAAAGATGGTAGATTTGTGATGCAAAGGAGGTGGTGATTCCAGTTGTTTTGACATATGCAGGTGATATAGTTGTAATTGTAATTGTTAAGAGCAAAATATGGATGATGGAAGTGTTGGCTTGTCTGAATGGATGGTTAAAGGAAATGAGAATTGCCTTGGATAAATATATAAGTAAGGGTTAGGATGATGTGATGAATATTGGGAGTATGTTTTTTTCAGTGAATGAAGTGTTTTTGCTAGTGTGATGATAGGAGGTACTGCCAGCCATGCCAAGTGATTTAGGGCAGTGGATGTATGACTTGTGCCAGCACAGCTAGCTGGAATTTTGTAAATAATTATATGTCATTTGTATATCAAACTGATCTGTACAGATGCTTGTGCTGAAAATGTATCTGTGAGCTTTGCTTGAGTTAACTGTGTTAAAATGTATCAACAGTGCATCCTGCTGAAATGAAGAGAAATGTACATGTATTATGGTAACTGAATTATATGTATATGTTTTAATAGAGGACAATGGTACAGCAAAGGTTAACCAGCTAGCAGCTTGTTTTAAGAAAAATAAGGGAAATGTAAATGAGCTCCTAAACCATTAAAAGAGTACCCCACAGTGCTGAATGGGACCAGAGACAGTAGGTCTGGAAGCAGCCGTTATCTGTTAGCTTTTGTAAAGAAGGGGAACAGTGTTGTAAATGTTTCTGGCTCCTACTCACTGCCACAAAAGCTCTAAATGTGGATTGTAGCAGTCTGCTAAAGTCCTGTGTCAAACTTCGAAAAGAGATATTGTGGGAACCTAGAGTCAAGTGACCAGATGAGTTCATTCTGCAAATCATCTTGGATATTATATTTTACAGGGAGTAATCTCAGAGTATAGATTATTCTGTTTTGGAATCCTGATTAAAAAGTCCCTCATCCACAGCATCTTGTCTTGTGGTAGTAAGTAATGTAACTAGGGAACAGTGATTCTTTTAGATTAGTCAGGAATATAGTGAAACTTAGTTTAGATATTGTTTTTCTTTATTTGTCTGAGTCTGTCCATCAATGTTCTTATCAATATTTCTTGTGATCTGAACTCTGTGATTTACTCTGAATACATATTCAGTATTTTCATACTCTTTTATTATTTATTATTAAATATAGTTAAAACTTTTGTTGTGGCTGATCCTTGTAGAAAGTATTTAATCTTTCAGAGTACTTATATTTATTTGGTGACACTGTGTGAGCCACTCCAGAAGGCCTACCCATCTTGGTGAATTACTACCATTTATATTAGCATTAATATTACACAGTATAATTGAATACCCTCTGTTAAGGGCCTTAGAGTATCTGATTGTGAAGTGTCTAGTAGCAGTGAAGCTACCTTATACTCTGGGAAGAAGGTGGAACAGCAGGTACATCTGTCCCAGATGTGTGTATGTGTGTGAAAATCAAATATTAGAGAGTGTGTGAGTGTCAGCTACTTGGGGTATGGACATGAAGCAGTGGTTTCACAGAAAAGGTGCTGGAGGACTTGTCTTGGACACTTGGCTGAGGATCTAACCCTACAGCTGTACCAGTGAGGAGTCTAATTGGGGACCTGGAAGAAGACAGATATAGAGATCTCCAGACCCCAGGCTGAGTGTGTTCCCTGTGTGCTCTTAAGGGAAATTGTACTTGATGCAGAGAGGGCTGCATCTGGAAATACTGAGTGTACCCATTTGTATTCCAAGTGCACGTCCCTCTCCTGTGTCAGTGGTGAGGATTCAGGCTCCTTGATTACTGGCCCAGCATGGGGACAGAGCATATAGGTGGCCATCACATATTGGTAGAATGGTGGGCATCATACTAGGGATAAAATTTAAGAAAAATTATGTAGTTATGATGTAGTGGGAGGGTTTGATAAAAGAAATGAAGGAAATATGTCTTCTGTGGATAAAGTTTAGACTAACATTCAGGGAAAAAGGTTTATCTGGTGAATTCTTTATTAAAGGGAAAATAAGATATCTGTCAAATGTTTATATGACCTTAGAAATAAATGAAAAAGAAATTGTGCAGTTGGTGTTTTATTTCCTATATGGGTACAAGACTGAACCCAGTGAAAAGAGGTGTGTTATTTATCAATGAAGATGAGGGGTGATTGGATTACTAAATCCAGTAGTTTATTCTGTTTCTTTAAACTTTAAGAGTATTAAAGTGGGTAAAAGAAGAGAATGAGAAATTAATAGTGGGAATGTTTAAATATAAGTTCAAAAAGTTCAGGGAGATGATCAGAATAAGAAAAAGAGAGCAAGAACATGTAAATGAAATTAAAAATGATCAAGAAAAAATATTAACATGGAAATTAAAATTGATGATACAGAGAAAGATAGAATGATGTAGTATAATAATATGCTAAAACAATATTATTATGTAAATCCATGGGAAACATTACCAGAAGTGGTGATTAAATCCATTAAAGTAAGTAAAAAGTGGTGAACCAAGACAGTAGAATGTCAGAATTACCTATGGAGAATGGTAATAAATAAGTTACTGGTAAAGGGGAATATGCCATATAAAAAGAAAGTCGAAAGAGTATTTATTTTGTGGGGAGGAAGAGACAAGATAGCATGTTTTTTGAAATGTAAAAGAATGGTAAAATTCTTGAAAAAGTTGTGTAAAAAATCATTTGAGAACATTAGTTACATAAAGAATATACATATGAATATGATTAGGTACGGATATTAAAAGAACTAGAAGAAAGAATGTGGAAAGGTTGGAGAATAATTTATTTTATGGAATATGGGTTATTTGGAATGAAAGATGGAATGGAATTGTATTTAATAGGAAATAGATTTGTCAGATATATTGTAAAAATTAGATTATGGTTGTGGAAGAAGGAGTGGGGGTCAGTTATGGAAGAAGAATGATACAGTGAATAGCATTGTCTCCTCACAGCCAGAAGTTCACTGGTTCAGTTCTTGGCTGGAGTGCCTTCTGTGTGGAATCTACATGTTCTCTCTATGTTCCTGTGGGCTTCTTTTGAGTGCTCTGATATCCTCCCACACTCCAAAGATATGCAGAAGGTGGATTGGACACTCTAAATTGGACATAGTTTTGTGTGTGCATGTGTGTGTGTGTGTGTGTGTGTGTGTGTGTGTGTGTGTGTGTGTGTGTGTGTGTGTGTGTGTGTGACAGAGAGTGGTATGAAAAAAAAACTTGGCAGGGCTAATCACCCAACAGTGTGAACCTTGGCTCCAGATGAGCATCACTGTTGAAGTGACACCCCAACCCCATATGGAAAGTGGAAAAAAGAAGCTGTGGATACATGGAACAATGAGGATGTTATAAGAAAAATTACAAATAATGAAAAATAGAAATGTGTGTATATTTTCTTGTAAATATGTACATTTTGTAAATCTGTAAATAATGAATTGTATCTTGTGCTAAATAAAGGACCCTTATTCTTTTTGATGCATGGCATGAAATCCTTTACATTCACCTGAGCTATCAGCAACTCAAGCAGATGGAACCTTGATTTAATGTTTCATCCAAAGATGATTCACTCAGGAGTACAGCACCCTCTTATGCTGCACTACAGTATCAGCAATTGATCTACCTGGTGTGGGAAAAGAACCCATAGCCTTCTGCACTAAAGGCACTACCTTTTCCACTACTGCCACTGCAGGAAAGACTATATAAATAGTTAAGACACAAGCAAGGATACACTATCCAAGAGATTAAACCAACAAGGTATTGCCCCAAAACATGTGTTTGGCCTGTTTACTATGCATCCGATATAAAAATTGCCCAAGTAACATACCCCATGAGGGACAAGAGCAATCTCAGCATCATCTTCACAAGGGTCTGATTAAATAGTAAATCATAATTAGTAGGACTGTACTATACAACTTCTAATACTAATACCAATACCAATACTAATACTAATACTAATACTACTAATGCTAATACTAATACTAATACTAATACTAATACTAATACTAATACTAATACTAATACTAATACTAATACTAATACAAATACAGGAATGAGAACAAGAAACACTAACACTATTGAACTTAAGCAGAATAAAACAAAAATGCAATTCATTAAATAACCTTCATAAAAGCAGGCATCTGACTAAACAACGATCGAGTCCCCCCTCCTATATCAAACATAGGCAACCCTAAGTCAAAAAGAAATTTGCAAAAGGCAGGGAACAGTCATCATCATCATCACTTCCACACGCTAGAGTGGGAGGTTATGGGAGGACAAGGCTGACACAAAAGAAGTGTGTGTGTGTGTGTGTGTGTGTGTGTGTGTGTGTGTGTGTGTGTGTGTGTGTGTGTGTGTGTGTGTGTGTGGGGGGGGGGTGAAATGGTCAATTCACCCTGTTCTGCATGTGTGTATGCCTGCAGGAACACAGTCAAAGCATTTATGCTAGTACTATGTCCTGCCATCCTGGGCAGGAGTTAACCATGCATGGTAGAGTATTCACTTCACTGTTGCCATTCTCAACCCTGTGAACTACCTCTGAAAGTAAATGATGCCTGTTGGACAAGCTGTCATTACAACTATATCAACAACTAGAACCACATGGTCTACCATGTCTGAGTATGTACACCTCAATCACCGATTGAGCAACAGAAGTATTACCATTATAAGAGTGGGATCTGGCACAGTCACAGCTAACATCTGACAATGTACCTGCTGTTTGGCCACATAGATGCTGACCCTGCCCAGCAGACATTCCATAATAGATACTACACTGTTCAGTGTGTCATTCATCTGGTCAAAGGAGTCACACAAATGGTTCATGCAGTCTCGTATTTCAGAATGAGTGACAAGCAGTACTCTATCTCTTCCCAGGCTTTAGTGGAACTTGCTTCTGCCTCCATGATATCCCTGCACATACGCTGGGTGGTAGATATTGACAAGCCAACATCATTGGGAGAGTGGTAAGCATGCCACCTCAGAGCATATCTACTGCTACCTCTGTGTGGGACTTCACTCTCATGAAGGCTAGGAAGAGACTCCATAAGCTCTGAAACTGGGGTAACCACACTACCCTGATCAAATGTGTTCTCAATCTGTCCTGTCTCAAAGGGTTCCATGTTATGAGTATGTGTAAGCATACCAACTGTGTCAAAATTCTAAGGAGGAGTTGGGGGAGAAACCTCTTCCATGTCAGACACCCTCTGCAACCCCAGACTGTGCCTGCTCATCACCATCACCATCATCAGCAGAGACTACTAGAACTACATTTAAGATGGAGATGTTCAAACTTATTGGTATGTTCTTGGATCGTGGATACCCTTTGAAACTACTGTTAAGTATAAAAAGAGAGGTTTATAAGAAAAGGGTTGATAAATATGCCCCTATTTTGCAGGTAGGGGTGACATTAATGGAAGGAAATAATTCAAGTAATGTGGATAGAAACGATAAGGCCAGACTGGTTTTGAGATACAATAATACGACACCTGAGTTGATGAATATTGTTAGGGATACTTGGAAATGTCCCTTTAGTGAAGAAGTGAAGGAAATTATAGGCAAGGAACCTGTTACAGTTTATGGTAGATGTGAGAATTTGAAAGGCTTTTTTGAAAGGAAGGGGAAGAAGTATTTAAAATCTGCTATGAAGAAATGTGGTGTTTGCAGATGGTGCAGGTTCATCAATGAAGGTAGTTATGTGTGTGTGGGTGGGTATAAATATACTCTACCCTGTCCTGGACAATGTAACTGTAACACCAAACATTTGGTCTATGTCGCTACATGCACCTGTTGTGAGGCATATTTTGTTGGGAAGACCATAAGGAGGCTTCGTGACAGGATGGCTGAACATGTGAGATCTATCAATAAGGGTGACTTACATAATGCATTGTATTTGCATAGTACTAAGTGCAAAAACTTCAAAAAGTTTGTGTTTTTTATCATAGGACGGGTTATAGATTATGAACAGGGGGGTGACACAGTTAGTAAGGTGGGGGCATTGGAGACAGAATGGCAAATCAGATTAGATGCATGTAAGTATCCTGGATTGAACGATAATATTTCACTTAAACCATTGCTTAAATTGAGATCTCAGCAGATTTAAAAGTATTACATTGTGAATGGGCTATATGTGTTTAAAACTAAAAAAATTTTTTTTTGAATGTTTTTCATTGAGATGTGTTATTTAATTTAATAATATGAATGTTAGATCAATTGTAGGAATTCTTGATATTATGTTTTGATAATGTAAATATTTAATGTTTAATAGGATATTGATTTGCTTTTAAGAGATTTGTATATTTAATTGAAGGGTGGCTGGTGGTTTATCCAATGGGAGTGTATCCTATGTGTTTTAAGTGGATGTTGAATTTTTTAACAACGACTCTGAAGAAGCCAGATAACTGGTGAAAGCGCTTAGTCGTATTTGGAATAAATTGTTTTTGCTCTTCTTTGGAGGGTGAAGTGTTCTTTGAATTTGTTCATTTTGTTTTAATTCTACTTGCCCTTGTGGGTGGAATTGGAATACTAGAACTGTGACTATGCCAACAAAAGACAAAAACAGGAGACATAGAAGAGGAAATTATCATAAATGTGCTACCTAAATGAGAATAAAGCAACAATACATGCAAATGCAAGTAAACCTTTTTAATAATGTATATTTGCAAGTCAATATATAAATGAAAAAAAAGGTATGCCCATATCATGTGCAGGTGGTAAATGAACCTCAATGCCAGACATCTCTACACAAATAAAATTGAAATTTATAGAGGTATGATAACCAATGAACACAAGATGACCACTTAAAACTTATTTATAACTCTATGCCACTTTTATTATATATGTATGTGTGTGTGGGTGTGTGTGTGTGTGTGTGTGTGTGTGTGTGTGT
This sequence comes from Protopterus annectens, assembly GCF_019279795.1. NCBI lineage: Eukaryota > Metazoa > Chordata > Ceratodontiformes > Protopteridae > Protopterus > Protopterus annectens. The sequence continues at coordinate 886,818,808 of NC_056745.1, forward strand.
GTGTATATCTCTATATATATCTATATATCTATATCTATATATATATATATATATATATATATATATATATATATATATATATATATCTTTATATGGATCTAGGACGTTTGCTCAACTGAGCAAACGACTGAAATCCAAATGGCCGGGCATACTTACGCGAAAGTGCTTTTCACCGAAGAAGCACTTTCGTGTAAGTATGCCTGTTGCTGAGGCCGTACTACGGTGCAGGTAATGGAAATTTCCCTTTTCCCCACTGTAGTGTGGTCTCAAAGGGAGAATATTAAAGTAGGGGGGTGAGGTGTAAATGTAGTGTTTTATTTTTTTTGTAACACTCTTTAACGAAAGCGCTTTTTCGATAAAAGTGCTTTCGTTAAAGTGTGTTCGGTTATTATGGATTCAAATGTCCTATATATATATATATATATATATATATATATATATATATATATATATATATATATATATATTTTTTTTCCCTAGTTAGGGGTCGCCACAGCGGAATGCTGGTCCTCTTATAATTGGCAGTAGATTTTTATGGTGCCAAGGTGCCAGCCTGACGCCCAACCTTCAAGGCACACCAATTCATGCATGCACCTACCTGCATGTCTTTAAACGTCACTCAACCGCGGTGAGGACATTTATTTTATTTTATTATTTTATTTTATTTTACATGTGTTGACCAGGTTGGTCTGGCTGAGCCAAAGGCTCATTTTCAGCAAAGACCCGGAGAGAAAAGCTCCTTACTTATGATATAGTATTACATAAAAACATTTGTTACAGATTTATTTGAAATTAACATCCAGAGTATAAAGAAACATACATATGCATAGATTCATAGTAAAAAAAAAAAACATTTTAAGGTTTAGTAGACATTTTATTTTTAAACAATTTAATTTATACATTTGGTGGATATAAGTTTCATATGTTGAGGTAGGTGATAATAATAGACTGAGGGAGGGAGGGGAAAGAAGAGGAGAGTAATGAGGAGGGAGGGGGAGTAGAGAGAGGAGAAGTAGATGTTAAAAGATAGGAAATATTCATGGTGGATGACTACAGTGACAGCACCAGTTTTTCATAAGATATTTTTGCACAGCAGTTTTGAAGTGTTTGGGATGATCAAGTGATCTGATTTCTAGGGGTAGTTGGTTCCAAGAAGTTGCAGGGTTATAGTTGTAGAGTAAGCATCCCATTTTAGTCTTTGGTTTACAAATCAGTAGTAAGTCTTTGTCAGAGCCACGTAATGGACTTGCAGGGGTGTATTTTGTTATAATAGTGATAAGATTGGGACAGTAGTTAGACTGATATAAGATAGAATTGATGATCTTAAGTTGATGCATTTTTAAAAGATGGGGGAATTCTAGCCAATTAAGTTACTTTAAAGAATCACAATGGTGAGATTTGTAGGGTAGATTGGTAGTGAATCTGGCAGCCTTATTGTAGGTGGCTTCTAGTTTGGAGAGAAGAGATGAGTTTAGATTGGCAAGTAGGTGGCAGCTATAAAGGAGAGTGGGTATTAGAAAAGTATGAGAAAGGATTTGTCTAGCTGTGTCAGTTTGACTAGCTGTGTCCGCTGTGTCTTGTTTCGATAAAGGTGTCCAAGTTTCTGATGGGTGGCTTTAATACAGTTGGTTACATGTAAATCAAACTTTAGCTGGTCATCTATGGTGACTCCTAGTAATCTGATGCTTAGTTCAGGTTTTATAATGGTATTGTTACTGGATTGTATTACAAAAGAGGATTTAAGATTAGTTAGATTTTTGGGAAGAAAGAGAAGCAGTTTGGTTTTCTTGGGGTTGAGTATTAATTTGTTACTAGGCCATGTCTCTATGGGCTCACTCCGCTCCCTTCCCTGCCCCCAATTCCCACCCACCCCAGGGGTCCTACACTTGTTTTCGCTAACAACACCCCCATATTCTCTGTACCAATCAACTACCACACCTTATTACCACTCCCCACCCGACTTACGTACTTACCTCTCCTAACCTTATCATATATCCTCCCTATACTTACAGTTTCAATTTACCAGCTGATACTACTACACACCCCTATCTATTTAACATCTGATACAAAGATCATGGTCAGAGTTTCCTACCTTAATCAATTAAAACACATAGCCTTTGTCTCTCTCCTACCTCCTCTAATAATTACCTACATATTAACCTCCTATGAACAACCATTACACCCAAACCTTCTATTCCCCTCTAAACTCACTTCCACACCACTACTAGCTATCTACCAACACAGCTATAACACCACAACTAGTCCCTGCTACCTGCAAGCCAAATATCATAGACTAACCCATGTAAAATATAGTAACCTACATACAAGAAACATAATTTTTTATTTCTCTAAATGTAACAACCCCACATATAAAACATTCCACCTAGCCCTGCTAGATGGAGACATTCATCCTAACCCTGGCCCAAACAATATTCCCAATACTGTACCAAGCAACTCTTACATAACTAATACACATACTCCTAATAAACCTCCAAACTCCCTTTCTACAGCACATCTTAACATTCGAAGCATTAAAAACAAGATTGCCCATCTTCATGCCCTATTAGAATTCTACCAATTTGACATCCTATGTTTATCTGAAACATAGCTAAAACCCTCCATTAATGACAATGAAGTCACCCCACTTGCCTACAATATCCTTAGATTAGACCGTATTAACAAAAAGGGAGGGGGTGTAGCAGTCCTTTATAAAAACAATCTACAAGTTACCACTTCAAGCATAAATCTACCTATATTTAATAACGCTGAAATCCTTGTCACCAAACTTCAAATCAACAAATTCAAATCCATTAACATTGCTTGTATCTACCTTCCCCCTGGAAATAACAGTAATACCCTTGAATGCATTCTAAACCGGCTATCACTCAATCTTCCACAAGAAACTATAGTACTTGTAGACTTTAACATTGACTGAAAGCCCTGTAGTACCCCTCATCCCACCACCCATATTAATCTTTATGGCTTCTCACAAGTCATCACCTCCACTACAAGAATTAATAAAACCAACAACAAGGAAAGCACATTAGATTGGATCCTTACAAACTCTCCTCATCTCACATACAAAGCAGGAACCCTCCCTGATGATCTGAGTGACCACTCATTTACATATATCATCAGACACAAAACTAGCATATCTAACCCAAATACCTATCGGATAATTCGGACTAAAAAATTCTTCAACCCTAAACTTTTCCAACTAGAACTCAAACACTGCAATTGGTCACCACTAAAAATACTCCCTCTAGATAAAGCAGTTGACTACTTTAATTCCAAATTCTTAGCCATCCTTGACCAACATGCCCCAGTACGCTCTATTAGAAATAAAGCTAAAACTGCCCCTTGGCTCACCATAGCTACTAAAGAGAAAATCCTCCTTAGAAACAAATCTTGGGCAAAATGGCACACTACCAGGAATTTTACAGACCACCAAACCTTTAGACAACTTAGAAATACTAAAAAAGCTATACTATTAGATAAACAAAACTTTTACATCCAACTACAACATACTAACCAAAGGAACCCACATAAATTCTGGTCCAGCATCAACAAACTCCTACATCCAGGCCAATCGACTACACCTAGCCCACAAGACTCTAGCCATGAAAATCCAACACAAACTGCCAATGCCTTTAATTCTTTCTTTACAGATGCCATTCAAACACTAGCTAAGCAATTATCTCCAAGTTCCCCTAATCTAAACACCTCACCAACTTACCCTATTCCATCATTTCAGCTAAAACCTGTTCCTACTTCCTTCATTTGCTCTCTTCTAGAAAAACTAAAACCTACTACCCACTCTGCTGCCCATCTACCTGCAGAATACCTGCAAAAAGGAGCCAAAGCCATAGCCTTCCCCATTTCCATACTAATAAACAGAACTATAACCGAAGGATATATCCCATCTATCTGGAAAATCTCACACATCATCCCCCTTCATAAAGGTGGAAACTCCATTGACATTTCAAATTATAGACCAATAGCTCTACTCTCTCCACTAGCAAAACTTATGGACAAATATGTCCATAAGCAACTACTCACCCATCTTATCGAAAATAACCTACTTGCCAACTGTCAACATGGGTTTAGACCTAACCACAGTACCACCACAGCTCTACTCTCCTTCACAGACTGTATAAATTCAAACCGTAATAATAATAATACTCTTTCCTCATCTGTTTTCATTGATTTATCTAAGGCTTTTGACATGGTTAACCACCAGCTCCTTATAGAAATACTTATATCTCTTTCTCTTGATACACTAGCCTTAAAATGGTTCAAATCCTACTTAGATAATAGACAACAGGCAGTACTATGGGAAAACAATCTATCTTCTCACCTTCCCATTTCCCTTGGTGTTCCCCAGGGCTCCATATTAGGCCCACTGTTATTTTCCATTTTCATTAATGATCTCCACCAAGCAATTCCACATGCAACCTGCATTCAATATGCAGACGACTCCACCATTATTTGCTCAGCTAAAACTCCTACCAAACTACAGTCCCTGACACAAAAAGCATTTAATACAGTTGAGCAATGGTTTTTAAACCATTGCCTCCTACTTAACCCTAAAAAAACTAAACTTCTACTCTTTGCTCCTACTCGCAGGTCAACCCCTCTTCACTTCACTCTTATATCCAAGAACGGGACTCTTATATCTCCTGAACTAACCACTAAACTTCTTGGAATAACCATAGATAATAACCTAAACTTCGATACTCATATTAACATCACTATAAAAACAGTAAATAAGAAACTGGGATCCCTTTACAGAATCAAACCCTTTCTTACTCCTTCAGCCAAAACCGCTATAGCTAGAACTCATTTAATCTCTACCCTACTCTATGCTTCACCCATATTTACCAATCTCTCAAAAAACAACCTCAACAGACTTGCTACCTCCTATCATAGTATTGCTAGATTTGCCACAGGTTCTCCTTTTAGAACACATCATTGTAACAACCTAAAACAATTAGGATGGCTAGAGTTTCAAAACCAGATACTATTTCACCAACTTGCTATTATTCATAAGATCCTGTTTTACCCCACTTGTACACCTATACTGACTACTCTCATAACCCCCTACAACAATCTTAAGAATTACGCTCTTCTAATAAGCTACTTATTACTACCAGAAAATCCAACAACTCAGATGGAGATTCGTTGTTCTCTAACTCTGTAGGCAAACATTGGAACATACTTCCCTCTGAACTCCTATCTCTGTCCTCTATAACACTTTTTAAACAGAAACTAAAACAATTTCTCAGTACTCATTGGCTATGCCCTTGTACTAACCCTGACTAACTTTTTTTCTATTTCCTATGTGTTCTCTGCTTCTAATATGAGTATGTTCTATCTACTGACATCCTCTTGCTGTTTCCTATAAATCTTGTATTTCACTGTATCACTTGGTACAATTGTATAAGTAAACAACTTTATTATGCTATTTTATTATGCTTGCACAAGTACACAACTATTTTGTTTTATATTTTTGTTTTTCATATCTCCTCATCATGTGCCATGTACTCTTGTAATGACTACTGCATCAAGTCTGTATGGCTGAAACTGTTTAGAACTTTTTAACTACTGTTATACTTCTCTGAATTGTGACAACTTTTACTGTATATATTGTGTTTGTGTTGGAGCTTTTCTCCCTGGGCCTCTACTGAAAATGGATTTGTATTCCAGTTAGACCAGCCCAGTCAACAAATGTAAAATAAAAATAAAATAAATAAATAAATATTGAAGGAAGCCTGCGTAGTAGAGAATAGGTCTAAAGGATTATCAGCAATGGTGATCACTGTGGAGTCATCAGCATATTGTACAAGTGTTGACTGGGGACAGGAGGTGTGCAATAGATTGGTGAAGATATTGAAAAGTAATGGGTCAAGGATGGAGCCTTGGGGTACAACCATTTGTACAGTAAGGGGAGGGGACAAGGCTGAGAGCCATTTGACTGATTGCCGTCAGTTGGTGAGATAACTGGAGAACCAAGAGATGGTAGAAGAGGAGAAATTCAGTTGGGTTAGTTTGTCTAAGAAGAGGGTGGGAGACAGTGTCAAAGGCTTTGGAGAGGTCCAGAAAGAGGCATGATACAAGTTTGTTTGAGTCCCTAGCAAGAGATATGGTATTGGTGAAGGATATTAAAGCAGTGGTTGTACTATGTTTGGGGCAGAACCCATGCTACATTGGTGTTAGAAGGTTTTCTGCAAAAAGGTATTGCATAACATGTTTGTGTGTACATTTTTCTAAGATTTTTGAGAGGGGAGACAGTATGGCAATTGGTCTAAAGTTGGTTATATCTGAGGATTTACCCCCTTTGTGAATGGGTAATGTATAGATTTTTTTCCAGATTGTAGGAACATAAGATTCAGATATGGAGTGGTTTACCGGTATGGATACTGGGTAGGCAAGGTGTTCAGAGGCAATCTGTAGGAAATTTGAGGGGAGGTTATCTGCTGATGGTGAGCAGGGCTTTAGTTTGGAGAGTAGAGATTTTAGGTAGCTCCTAGAGACTGTTTTGAGGGAAAAGTAGATTGGAGGGTTTGGATGGGAGAGGGACTTGTGTGACTGCTTATTTTATTGTTATTGGGAAGGGAATTAATTATGGTGGTAACTGAGTCAATAAAATGAGTATTAAACGTGGAGACTATAAGTTCAGGGGAGTCTTGTGGGCAGGGATTAGGAGGGGAGGGGTTTCCAGGGTGTAATATTTGATTAATGGATCTCCAGATTTTTTTGGGATTAGATTTGAGCGTAGAGGGTGGGTTATTATAGAAGTTCTTTTTGTCTTGTTGTACAAGTTTATGAATTTTGTTCCTGAGTTCTTTATAGGTCAGGAGAATGGTGGGGGTCTTAGTTTTAGACCATAATTTCCAGAGTCTATCTCTGTTTTTCATAAGGGTTTGGGTTGTTTTAGATAGCCAGGGGGCTGTTTTGGATTTGACTCTGACTGTGCAGAGAGGAGCATGGGAGTTTAGGATGTCAAGGAAGATGGTGTTAAAAGAGAGGACAACGTCATCGAGGGGGAGAGTCTTTAGATTTGACCAGTTGATTTTTGAGAGTGTGTCTAAAAAGGTGTTGGGGCAGAAGGTTTTAAGTTCCATGCAGACTCCACACAGAAGGTGCTCCAGCTGAGAATCGAACCAGAGATATATACATACATGCAACACCAGAAGCATCACTAGGAACATTCTGTTGCTGGTTTCTCCCTCTGCCCTTGCATCTGTCACAGCACTGGGTAAGTCTTCTGTGTTGTCTCGATCACTTACAGTTGACAAGAACTCTTCCATCTCAGTGAGTGATGTTTTCATAGGAGGCCCACTACCAATAGCTCACCATTCCTGCACAATAATGCTGACTCAACATCTAGCATTTTTAACCATATCATTGACCCTATTTTTGATAGACTTGTAGTCATGGTCATCTGCTGCCAAACATGGTAATGGAAGGGCTTGTCAACTAATCGCTTCTCTAAGATGCATGCCCCATGAAGATGGAGGTCATATACAATTACCTTATTCTCCACATCTGTGAATGCAGATTTTTATGGGACAGACGGTTTAGGTTATATATACATATATACATATAAATATATATCAGACAGCACAGTACTCAAATGCTATATGATTGCAGACTGATTACAGGGCAGAAATAAAAAGTCACTTATGCAGGAATTACCATATAATAATATTAATAAGGAAATATCTAAATACAAACTTTTAAGCAGTACCTGTGAAATCCTCCACCTCCCCATGTCTATAAGCTTCGTAATGGAAAAGAACTAATGTCAAGGATATACAATGGCATTAGCAATGAACAATTTCTAAAATATCTCTTTCACCTACATAAGAGCTTTCAAGTCAGATGTGTCAACACCATCAAGAAATTTTTTTCAAGAAATCCTTGAAGTAGAAGTCAAGAATCATTGCAATAGCAGCTGTTATAACTTCATTACAAACCCATCTGTGGAATATATAGATACCACTCATTCTGCCAACCCCTCTGGCCATGTGTAATCTGTAAATCAGTTGTTAGTTCATTATCATTCCTGTATAACTCAATCTGCTCAAGATTATGGTCAGTTAAACATGATATTATGATCTACATGATGCCATGCACACACCTTAACAGAACAATAGCAAGTTTTCAGAACTGGGGCTAGCTAAGCAATTGAAAGCATGACTCATTAGCAGTTGTCAAAGTCTAATTAATTCTTTATCGCTCCTGCTAATGGGAAGTATGCTTACTGAGGGCATGTCAGAGACAATAGGCTTACTCCAAAGTTTTAATTGGGTCTACTTTACACTCTCAAAAGCTGAAAATCCCAAAGCCAAATAACGCAACACATAAAGAGTGAATTACAAATACATCAAATGAATGAAACCACCAAAGTGGAAATATCGAATTCACATAGTTGGCCCATTTGTGGTATAGCTCCTTAAGGTAGGTGTGCGATAGTTATGGACCCTAGGGTTAGGGAGGGGTTAAGGTAAGTGCATAGGTAGGTAGTGTATGTAAGGCTTTGTGTAGGTAATGTATGTAAGGTTTAGTGTAGGGTTTTGTTAAGTGCATGTGTGTGGAATATTTTGTTTGTTTGGGTATAGCTCTGTAGGGGGTGTGCGGTAGTTACGGACCTTAGGGTTAGGGAGGGATTAAGGATAGTGCATAGATAGTTGTGTTTGTGGGGTTTAGTCTAGGGTTAGCAGTAGGGTTTTGGTGCTTTAATTTAGGGTTAGAAGTAGGGTTTTGGTTAGTGTATGTATGTGTTTTTTTTTATTGTGCTTAGGTAGGTAGTGTGTTGCGGGTGGTGGGTTGGCCGACTATGATGGTTCGAGGTTTTAAATTTTGCGCTTTAGTACGTCCAACGTATTCGCGGTTCGCTCTTTATGTGTCACGCTATTTGGATTTCGGTTTTTCATGTTTCGAGCGCATAAAGTAGACCCGGTTTAATTTACATTTCCTTACTTAGGAGATAAACTGTATACCACCTTTATTACAATATTAGAAGACAATGTGTAGCTGAGTAAAAAGTGTATGTAAGTCATATTAAACACCTTTATTGAATTAGTATGTGTGACAGAGATAAATTTACATTTACATAAAAGTAATAAATTGTATTAACAAGTTTACATTTACAAACATTATACTTCACATATGTTGCTATATCATACAACCTAAACAACATTGCATAAATTACTAATTTCCTGCCCTTTTCTAAGAAGAAACATATTTATTAAACAATCACTTATGACATAGGCAATCATACACTTATATAAATGAAAACAAACCACACCAACACAATCCTAGTTGCAAGCATATTACGTCACAAACCATACTGACACACTCCCAATTGCAAACATTATACATCACTTATAATCTACCCAATCATTTTCAGTCAAAAGCTATATAGCTAAGTCCAGTCTTCTTTTAAACCTCATTCTATGCATGTTTTGTTCCCACAATTCACATTTTTCTTATGTAGTTCATTCCTACCATTTTCTAATCATCTCAATTCCAGTTGTTTTATCTCTGTTACTATATTCACTGCTTCTAGTATAGTTGGTTTACAATTTGATTTCCATTTTGTACTACTTGCTTTTTTGGCAACCACCATAATTAGACACTGCTAGGCCTTACCATGTCTAAGCAATTCTGATTCTGTAGTATAGCTCAGAAAAATCATCTCCCTCATCATTCAATCTGCCCATCTGACATCTCCAAAAGTGCATCCTGCAGGAAATCCTTAAAATCCACCAAATCACTGCACTTCCAGAAAATATGCTCCGTATTACCTTTTTCTTCCATGTCTCACCTCCAACATATGCTGTCTACCAGAGGAAAATGTCTCTGGAGTCTATTTGTGGTATAAAAATATCTATGCAAACATTTCCAAGCAAAAGTCCTAAATCTTCTAGATTTTGTTGCATATTTGGGAGACATACATATATCATCCCATTGTTTCTTTGTGAATTGCTGCTCCAATCTCTCTTCCCACTACTTTTGAACATCCTCTGATTGTTTTTTATAGTTATCATGCAATATTTTACATGATCTAGTCATTATTCCTTTTTTAACGGCAGCATCTGTTCTAGAGTCTGCTAAAAAAATCTACCCTCTACCTGTGCTGTTCTTTCATTTAGGACACCCCTATATCTTTCTCTTTGGCTATACTCTGATATCAATCCTTGATAGGAAAGCAATGTCTAACCTGCAGTCCAAATGAATTCTTGGCATTTTCCCATTTTTATCGTCTTTCCATCTCTAGTTATTTGCTCTCAAAACTTTAGTTATTTTGCCAGTTTTCTCCAATAAATTCCAGTCCCCCTTGCCTATTGTCTATATCCCTAATTATAGTCTTCCCTGTCAGCAGAATCTCCTTTCTCCATTCCTGTGTTGGCTTAGTTCTTAGGATACCTTCTGCTACTTTATCGATATAATATTATGTATGATTATCATTATTCTCCTTAAAGTCCTGCATCCAAAATCCCAGCCTCTTCTTGTTTCTTGAGCTTCCCCCCATTTCATTATCATCCCTTTCCACTTTCAATTATAATGTTCTGTTTGTGCTATATATAGGAGCCTTAACTGTGTAGTTCTGTAATACCCCTTCAAATTGGGAAATCCCAGTCCACCCTGTTTTACTGGAAGAATCAGCTTATCCCACTTGACCCTTGCCATCTTCCCCTCCCAGATAAAGTCCTTAAGCTCTGTATTAATTGCTATCCACAACTTCTCCTCTGGTTGATAAAAATATGCCTGACCTGTTTATAAGAGCAATGATACTAAAAACATTTTAACTACTTGTATCTTACTATCCATATCCATATGACAAAGCTTTCATTTTCTCAGTTTTTGTATTATATTTTGTTTAGTGTCTTCCCACATATCATTCGCTGCCACACCTAAATACTTCATTTTATCATGTCCCCATAAATATGAATATTGCTGAAACAATTTGTGTCTGGTTTATAACGTATCGCTATTGCCTTTGTTTTAGCTTCATTAATTTTGTATTCCAAAAAAGATTTCAAACTGTCTCAAAATGTTGCACAACACTGTAATGTATTTTTCTGGTTTTGTCAGGTATAAAATCAAATAGGTACAGCTTTTATTGACTACCATACGAATTATATCCTTGAATTTCTGAGTCTTTTATTTTCCTTGCCAATGGTTATAAATATAACGCACATAACAAAGGGGATAGAGGACACCCCTGCCTTGTTCCTCTGCTCAAGCAGAAATTATCAGAGAGGACCCCATCTACTTTAATTTTCACCTCCAGTCACTCATATGTCCTAATCAACCTTACAATTTTTTTCAGGAAATGCAAATGCTTCCATTGCCCTACTCAGAAAATCCAAGCTTACTCTGTCAAATGTTTTCTTTGCATCATGACCCATCAACAACAACAGTGTTTTCTTACATTCTGCTTCCCTCTGGATCATCACTGTTCTGTTAATATTGTCAAATGTTTGCCTCCCCTCCACAAAACCAAACTGATCTATATCTATCAATTTTGGCATTATTTATTTCCATTCTTTTAGCCATTATAGACATGAACACTTTATAATCATGGTTTACTATTGAAATGGGCCTGCATGAAACTGGATCTGATGGATTTTTACCATCTTTAGGTATTACAGCTACCACTGATTTCTTCCAGGATGTTGGTACTTCTCCTCCTGTTAAAATAATGTTAACCAAACCTTCCAGATCTTTTCTGTTTTTTTTCTCTCCTAGCTTCCAAACTTCCAAAGGAGTACCATAAGTCATATTAACTATATCAAATGTAAACATAAACATAAAAATACAGATCAAAAATGTCAACATCATTGCAAAATGTGCTACAAGCATGGTATAAACTGTTGAAAAGTGATTAATGCTTACAAAGCAAAGGGAGGAAGACACTCTTGCCTTGCAGACATTTGTTTGTACTTTCACATGCTTCTGTAGCATGACTTCTGCAAGTATCACATTCAGAAAGAGTTTTGCAATGAAAGAGTAAATAACAAATGTGATGACATGGGTATATTGCTCTCAAATTTTTAAATTTCCGAAATACAAATCTAATATATATGCTTTACTTTTTTTATTTCAGTATGTCAACGTGGTTGATGGAAGCACTGTTAATCATTTCAATGTTTTATTTTAATGCCATTGTTTCCTGGTTTGTATCTAGAAAGGGTGATGTCTGTGTGAAAATAGGAATCATTATTGTTAATATTTTATGGGTATAAGACCACAAAGTTGAAAAATCATCACCAGGGTTCATGTTTTTTTTGGCTTCATCCTTTATGCAACACTTTGCATTTTGCATCATGAATATTGGTGATGAGTATCAATGAATAACAGGTCACTTTCAAAAGCAAAAACTCAAACATTTATTTTGCATGTGCAGAGACATAATTGTCAGCAGTACAAGCAAAACTGGCACCGTTGCATTTCAGTCAGTGCTCTGGACAGTACCTAGGGAAGAAAATGCACCTGCTGTGGAACTTTCTCTTTGGCTCAATGGCATAATAAAGTAAGTTCTGATGAATAGTGCGAGCAGTGCACTACTAGAATTCACATTTTGGATATTTTAATTTAAGGGGTCAAAAGGAAATATTTTTTAACTGAAGCTGAATTGTACTTGTCAATCTAAAATGTGAATGTTAAAACTCTGAATCAAATGTGAGTGGTGAAAACATTATAAATAGAAACCAATCATGAATTGACAAATATTGTTGGAATCAGGCAGTCACCAGCAAAATAATTATAGCTTGATGATGCCTTTTTAATAGGATGAAAGCGTTCAATAAAGGATTTTTACACAATTATTTTGGTGGTAACAGCCTGATTTCAATGTTACATGTCAACTGAAAGTCAAAACTCTGAAGTGTGTATAATGAATGATAAATAAGATAACTCTGACCTGTGTCACATACAATAATCATAGTAATTATTAAATTAAAAGAAATACATCTCAGCCACTTACTGCAAGAAATCTGGACAAATCTGGACAATAATGGGGGGAGGGGGGGTAATGATCCAAAAACAGTAGGGACAGATTTTAAAGATTGCTCTTACAAAGTTATAAAGTTGATAGAATAACAGTATTTGTATTAGCATGCATTTTCTGAAAGATGAGAACTCTGAAACTAAAAAGTATTTCATTATTTGGTAACTTCAGTCTTCAGTAATTTGCCCAGAAAAAAACACAAATTGTATGAGAAAAAGATCAAAATTATGAGGCAAAAATCTGGACAGTGAGAAAAGCACATGATTGTGTGCATGATTTTGTAAAGAGCTCTGGGATTAACTATGAGACAGTACAAATAACATATAATGATGCCAGAAATATGGATAGTAATCGACACAGCTGTACAAATATGTCTGACATTGTTGTCTAGAAGGTAATACTTTTCATTACCACAGGTGTACATTGTACTGAGATATGCTGTACACAACATCATGTCCTGTGAACTTCTGTATGGCCCCTTCATCAATATTTTTTTTTATAGAAGAAATGCATGATAAGGAGTATGACAAATACAGATGTTCATGTTGCAAACACTGTTAAATATGTCAATGTTTCATGGTAATAATCTATGTGCTTATTTCATATCTTCATATTCTAACAAGTCTGTGGAAGCAGGGATCATTACTCTCAACACTGTATGATACCAAGTTGACAAATTCTCACAGTGAATTATAATCATTTTGATTTTTTTCTTACTCATTTGTATGTTTGTTACTGCCAGCATTGAGTATCAATGAATAATGGTTCTCTTTGCAAGGCAAAAACTCAAAAAATTATTTCATGTGAGCAAGGACATAACCATTAGTAGTGCAAATGAAACTGGCCCTGGTGCACTTCAGTCAGAATTCTGGACAGTACTGAGTGCAGAAAATCCACCTAACATCTAGCTTTATGTGTAGCTCAGTGTGTTAATACAATAAGTCATGAGGAGCAGCACAAGTAATGCAGAGTTTGAATCCAGTTTACACCTTGTTTTCTCACGTAGGGGTCAGAATACAATCATATCAGTTACTTTTTTACAATTGGAAATTTAAGAACTGAAAGTTGCAACGCAAGTTGGTGTAAAGAATACCAGATAAGTTGACAGTCCTTTGTGTAAAGTCAGTTTATCATAGAACTGATCACAGTAAACCTAAACTACAGGTGCATGTCTATGAAGTTACAAACACTTTTTCGGATAAAGTTTCATTCCAATTATCAGTAGTAATTGTTAGGGAAATCATTAAAAGTTGAGCAATGCACATTTCGACATATTTCTGAACATGGCTTCAGTAGAATAAGATCTGTCATTACCCCGATTGTCTATTGTACTGATGTATGTTATGTGGAACATTATTTACTGTAAAGTCTGTATGGCCCCTTCCTTAATGTGTTATATAGATTACCAAAATCAATGTAAATGAAGTTTTTACACAGGAAGGTGTATTTCCTTTAAAATATTACTTCAATTAAAAACCACCTCAAAGTGCAACACAGCAAGGTTTGTCAGAATTTGTTCTGTCTGCAACAATGTTCAAATTATTTCACCTCAGCTTACACCATAAATACATCAGTTCAGCAAGAATTACAGCTAGAGGCTCCTGCATGTGTTTACCAAGTCATAGTAAAAAGCTGATGCCTGGCATAGTTTAGCCAAGACTGTCACCCATGCTACTGTCATCACGCACAGTGAGCAACAGTGCCATTAGTGTTATAGTGACCTGAGGCACCACAAGCCTGTTTCCTTGACCAATTGAAGGTTGAAATTAAGACTCAAGCACCACCTCCAAACTGTGAGTATAACATAAATTACCTATCCATACACCTTTCCACAGCATGGTACCATAAATCATTTCATTTTAGTATTTTTTTATCTCCAACCCCTGCAGAGTTCGAAAGTATCATGGAGGTGCATAAGGATAGACTAGGGCACAAAAGAGAGTGGTGAACAAGTATATCTATTGCTGCAAAATATTTGCATAGTGACAAGTAGCAATAGTGACAAATAACATCTATACAGCAAGACAATGCCTATCTATACTGACATTCTTAACTGGAATTAATATCAATGTATGAAGTTAGAAATTTGTGTATGCATGCCACTCCCTGTAAAGCTGGTAATATAGCTCATCTTTTAGGTTTATGTGCATTGAGTTTGCTAGGATGGCTGGGGTATCAAACCTCTCTACTAAAAAGGGGTCTATCATGACCCAGTTGGACACT
Organism: Protopterus annectens; assembly: GCF_019279795.1. Taxonomy (NCBI): domain Eukaryota; kingdom Metazoa; phylum Chordata; order Ceratodontiformes; family Protopteridae; genus Protopterus; species Protopterus annectens. Next base: position 886,834,052 of record NC_056745.1, read on the forward strand.
TCTGGTAAACAAGTGCTAATAAATAAATAAAGATTGTTCTTGTCATGTTATAATCTTAGCTGTTAAAAATAGATAAATTAAGACAATATAAAATAAGATAGTTAATCTGTTAAAAACTGTGTTGGTCATATTATTAATCGTGCATTTTTCTTGATCGTATGAATATTAACAAATAGTTTTAAGAATGTAATTTCATTGTCTTTGCAAGTCTCTTCCCCCATGCTCTTCATCCCTATCCTTTCTCTTTTATTCATTTTTTTCTATACATTTGTGTTACAGTTATACACAGCAGCACAGCAACTTTGACTGATCCAATATCATGGGCTGTTGTCCATCCACATGTAGCAGCAGTAGCAACACCACTACCGACACCCAGCACAACATCTGGATCCAAGCCTGCCAGAATAACCTCCACACCTACTGCTCTATCTGCACCTCCTGGATCAGGTAGTCCTGCACCACAGGCTAGTGTAATGTCAGTAATGCAAGCAGAGAGATATGTTTGTCACCAATCAGGAGATGCCAAAACTTGTTGGGGAAAAACTGGACAGAAGGTTTGATACCCACATCATCTATACAGAGACCATGTTTCAGTGACTCATTTAGTCGCATCCCTGCCAAGAGTTAACTCCATCTTCTGGTGCAGGACCTAGTGATGACAGCTCCTAGGGTGGGAGTAATCTCCCACTATATCGAAGCTGGCAGAGATTACATCTCTAAACACCCATTTGTATCCCCAAACACAGTGTTCAACTCACTTTTGTGTCTATGACCACCCCTCTGTGGTATCCAGTCCCCCCCTTTACTATTGTCTTACCTCTGTTTGTCTATTTCCTTCGCCATTGTGTTTCCTCTCATTCATTGTCTTACCCCAAACCATATCAGTCATGACTGCCTTTCTTCCCTTGTGACCTCCCCTCCCCTTTTTCTCCACATCTTACTTCCCTGACTCCCTTCCCTAACTTTCCCTTCTCAAAAGTATAAATAAATAAAATAAATGCGTAAAACTAAATAAATAAATAAATAAAAAGGTCCCTGTCCCACAAAAAATGCTTCCACCCATACCTTACAACTTCACAGACCTTTAATTAATATATACATGATTGGCTCTTTTAGTTCATTATAAAAGTGTAACTGTATGACAACTCATTAAGGCTGTCACTCAGCAAATAATTAAGAATATTGTTGAAATTCACAAATATTATTGATTTTGGAAGCTGACAGGTAAGGTCCTATCCCACCTCCATCCTATTCATTACTTTTTGCTTACCTTCTATTCTAATCTCTGCTTGATGCCCCATTTCTTTTATGTCCTATATTTCCATTTCCAACCTTTAATCTGGTCAAAATATAGATAAGCACACCACAAACATGGCTATAAAGGATTGGTATTTTATAAAAAGCTTTCTATGGTCATACATTCTGTGATGATTGGAAGAAATCATCTGCCTGTGATCATATGTTGCATGACAGTTGTAAGAGAGCAAGTCTGAGGTCCATATAAATGCAAATGGAAATGACAGTTCTTATCTCATGGTAAAAAAATAGAGAAATATCCTTTGAATTTAGTAAGACCTTGAGAGCCATCATACAACTCAGCTGATCATTAGTGCACATCTTCAAGCAATACTGAAGTAATTTGAGATTAATAGTTTCACTATAACACATTGTCAATACACTAGAGAAAGGATTTTGATCCCCTGATAGTTATATGTCATTTACCAATGCTCATTTTGCAGTCTTCCACAGTGTTCTAACATTTCCTTGAAATGTGTGTTTTTTGATTCCTTCACTGTATGTTCTGTGGCTTCATTTGAGAAAGCACAGGTTTAATGAGTATGAGTTCGTCAGGCAGAGGTCCATATCCATGAATGTCAACCATGTAGCAGTTTACAAAACAATCTGTATCATATACTAAGAATGCACCACATAAATAGAAAGTAAGGTGCACATAATACGTGTCTGTGACAGCTTCCATGGCTCAGTCTACTGATGCATTGATGTCAATACACTGGCAGAATGGTTTTAATCTCGTTATAGCTAGTATGTTGTTTTTTCAGTGTTCATTTGTCAGTCTTCAACACCATTCTAGCATTTCCCTGAAATGTATGTTTTCAGTCCTCTTCAGTATAAGTTCTTCAGGGGCTTCACTTAATAAGACACTGGTCTACTGAATGTCATTGAAAACTATAACAGCTTGAACCCATTTAGGTGCATTTTTGTTGCCTTGCTATCATGTCTTCTGTTCCCTTGAGAAGAGTTGTTTGGTCAAATTTCCTGTAAGTGTTTTTGTGTCATGCTTTGCTAATGCCCTTGACTGAAGCACATCTTTGTCAAAAATAAATTTAGATGTATTTTTTCTTGCTATCATGTGATTTGTTCCCCAGAGATGTATTTTTCATTTATATTTTTGATGAGTGCTTACATTGCATGCCTTGCTAATGTCATGCTCTAACAAATATTATTGCAAAAGGCAGGGGTTCAGACCCATTTAGGTCTACTTTTGTTGGCTTGAAAACCTGTGTTTCATTCCCCAGAAATGTGTTTTCAATAACCTTTTGTATGGCCTCTTGCATGGCATGCCTTGCTAATATCATTGACAAATGTAGGGTCACATTTCCATTCCTGTATGTGTCTCTTATTTTTACTATCACATGTTCCATTCCCGTAAAAGTCAACATTCTTATCATCAATGTGCAAATTACATGGTGGACTTCAGCACCTTCTAATTGAATTCATTTATGGATTATTTTGCCATTTTTAAACTCAGAAGATGGAAGATATGGGCTCCTATCAACCTCCATCCTGCTTATTCTGTATTGCTTATTCTGTATTTGCTCATCTTGTATTATACCCTCCACAGGCTTCCCCTTTACATCTCTGTCTGCTCTGTATTCACATTTTCAACCACATGCATGCCAAGATGTGGAACGACAGTTGGCAGAGAGCAATGTAGATGGCCATATGTGATTGCAGAGAAATGATATTCCACATCCTATTCCACATCCTATGGTAAAAATGGTGGAAATTTCTTGGCCCATGCTAATCAGTCATGCAAATGACCTAAGCCTCACTGCACATACCAATATGAGATAATGTACAGCTACTGCTGTTATTCAAACTCCTTCAATGGCTCAAGGTTTTGTTTTACTGTGTCAGTGCACTGGTTGGGTGTTTCAAATTTTCTGGTTGTTTTACAATTTTTGAGTTTGCAGTCTGCACATCTACTAGATTTCCATGCTATATGTGTTTTATAACTTTCTTAGTTCTGATTGCTGCAGTGACTCCCCTTGCTAAAATACTGTTACTATAGTATTCAGTAGGAAAGTCATGGGCTCACTTCTCTTGAGGCTTATATTTCTTTTTCTTGCAACCCATCTGCATATGTGCTACATTTTCATGATATGTATGTTTTATGAATCTTTTTAGTATGGCTGCAGTGGATCACCTTGCCAACTGTGAATATACTGGCAAGTTGGCTAAATTGACTGATGGATGGGCTTTTTTTCAGTGTAATGTAATATTTTAATGATATTCACAATGTAGTATAGGTCCACTGCTACATTTTCAATTATTTTGGAGTCTCAGCATTTCTAGTGCCAACATTTCAACTCTCATTTACATTTTTTACTCTGCGATAGTGTAGCCTGTTGTATACTGACCATTGTGGAGTTGAAAACCATTTTCTTCAAATCGCATGTTGCTGCCCTGATGTCATACTCTGTGCATTAATGCTAGACGATGCACACAGTGTCTTAGATTCATTAATATTGTCTAAAATTGTGTAGGACTAATATGCTTGAAAAAACACATACTAGAGCCCTTTTCTATTTATAATGATTTTGAACACCATGGAAAATATATGTAGATTACTGATGTACTTGGAGGAGTTTAAGTATCCAGAAAAGATGCAAATGTCAGCCAAAACTTTGCACAATGATTCATAAACATGGTATACAGAATAGTGGAGGTGACTTAATTTATGCAGGTACAATACCTAGGATAGTGAAAACAGTTGCTGTGAACCTGATATGGCAGAAAATGTGATATGATACTCAACATAACATCACTGAGCTGTAGCATCATGCTTACAACTGTCATAAAGAGGAAAAAGAACAATAAAAGAAACATGCCTTGTAAATGGATACTGTACACACAACAATGGTGGTACAACCTGACGTGGTCTAATCCCCATGACAGTGATGACACTGACATGTCTTCAGTGAATACATAACTGCAAGCAAACCACTAAATTAGCATAGCACAAAAATCACTACTAGTCCACAACCATGGATGGGGATACTAAAATGTTTATGAATCATTCCTGGTCATGGCTGTGGAATAGTAACAGATGGTAGGGCAAAAACCATTACCCTCCAATATCTGGGATACACCCTGAAATGCTAGTTGTACTGGGTCTTGCATCTCTCTCTCCATCTCTTTCTCTCTCTCTCTCTATATATATATATATATATATATATATATTTACACACACACACACACACACACACAATTCTACTTCTAAATTTCAGAGTTTCAAAACTTCAAAATTTTATGGTTGAGACCATAAGATCGAAGTTTTGAAACTATGAACTGTTAAAATGGAGATTGCCGTACAGTGTGAAATGGCATATTTACTGTTTTCCTCGCTGTGGTGCGAACTTGGTATATTTAATTAGCAGGTGGTGTGGGGGGGGGTGCAGGGGGGCTTGCCCACCCTGCAAAAAAAAAAAAAAAAAATTTTTGTCTTTATTTTTTTTATTTACATTTTGAAGTTTTAAAACTTCAATCTTATGGTCTTGACCATAAAAAAATTCTAAGTTTTGAAACTTCGAAATTTAGAAGTAGACTCATGTACATACATATACATGTGTGTGTATGTGTGTGTGTGTGTGTGGGGGGGTGTGTGTCTATGTACTTAAACCTAGAGAACCCAGATTCATATGACATACAGGAAAACTAGTCTTTGTTGCCTATGGTCCCAATGCATATCCAATATAGTGTTCCATATATTGCCACAGAATCACTCAGCCATTTGTGTGTTGCATGTTACTTATAGAAAGTACATTAACTCAGTATTTACAGTAGTATCACTACATTGCCTGTTAAGATCATGCATACCTCTACTTCCACATTATGTGCATAGTGATGTCAACATGGCAAATTTAAATTGCAGATCAGTATATAGCTGTCTACTATTGTTATTTTTTTATTCAGGCTTTGATGACAGTGCACATGGTTTAACTATAGTGTAATGATCTTACATGTGCTATGTGCATGGAACTTGTCTGCTGCATATCAGCTGCATCTCTCTCTTGGCTTACTGGTACATGTCTGAAAATCAGTCCTGTGAATTAATTACTAGGTAGTATGTGTGTATTTTATACTTTTAAAATCCTTTTTGTAGTAGTGAAAAGTAGTGAAAAGTAGTGAAAAGTAATCTGATACTATACATGCTCACTTGTTTCATTATCTGTAAAGTTTTAACAACTTCGTTATATTGCCTTTCTAATCTCTCTCCCACAGACGCTGCCCTCGGTATTTATCCCTCCCTACTGTGGGTCTCTACCTAACTGCAGTATCCCGCCCTTGAAAGCGGCAAACACAAACTGCATCTACCTACACAGGAAAGCGACGGGAAAAGTCCTCATCACTCTCAGTTACTTGCTAAGTACAAAGTAACACTTTAAACAAGGTACGCGACCTTAAGTTGCGTTTTAAAGACCGTATATTGTATATTCTACATCTACAGTCTCAACGCTAGCCCTGGGCTAAGGAAATCTGGCAGTAAATTAGTAAGCACCCTGTTACACAAACAGCAGTCTAATAGCTTAAATACCTGTAGCATAGCGTGCTTACTAGCACCATTCTACCATAGTTTTACTGTGTCAGTCTAAGGGGCAAATCAGTGCATTACCATTAGCTTGTTTTTTCTTTTTCTTACCTGGTTTAACACCTAAATTAAAAGAAAACCTGGGAATCAGGATTATCCGCTCAAGCCGCTCAAGCTCGCTCCGCGCCCCACCCTGCCCCCGTATCCCACCCACCCCCAGTACCCCTAAATTTATAGTTGAGTAACCACACCTCCTTATTAACATACTAGCCATTCACAATCTCTCATTGATTTAGCCCCTCCCTTTCCTCCAAAAAGAAGTGAGTAAAAAATTTTTATTTTTCTAACCACCATGAATATGGGAAAAATAGCAATCCTGTGCTTTTTACTATCTCTGTTAGCTAGCTTATACCATATTAGTAAATATGAAGACCAACCATATATAGGTTACCATTTCCTCAGAAAACAAACAACAGCGTTAGGGTCTCAAATTGCTCTTAAACTCCACTACCAACAGTCCGACCTTTTTAAAGCTAATATCATCCACTACCACCGAACCAAAGTTAACCTCAACTATCATAAAAACAAGCAATCCCAGAAACTAGTACAAAAATTCAAAAAACTCCTAGAATATATCAGTAAAAATATCTCAAGGGCTGGAGACATCCACCCCAATCCTGGCCCCATATCAACAAGCAACCCTGACTGTCCTGTGAATCTCCCTAAGACATCCCACTTGCTACAAATTTTCCATCTAAATATTAGAAGTGTTAACAAGAAAGTGCATAATTTACATGCACTCCTAGATACTTACCTACCAGATATAATGTGTCTAACTGAAACATGGCTAAAGCCAGAGATCAAAGACAATGAACTCATCCCACCTGGATATAATATATACAGGAATGATAGAAACAAAAAAAAAGGTGGCGGAGTCGCTGCACTCTTTAAAACTAACCTTAACGTTACCATTAATCCTACCCAACCACCGCAATTCTCTAATGCTGAAATACTCGCCTTAAAAATTCACTTGAATAAAGAAAAAAGTATTAACCTAGTCATTTTATATATCCCCCCCGGGAACAATGCCTATACATTGGAGAATATACTAAACTGGCTAATGAATAACTATCCACAAGAAACTATAATTATGAGTGATGTTAACATTGATTGGTACCTATGCTCTAATGACAATAACCCCACTAACATCAACCTTCATGGTTACTCACAAACTATTACTACATCCACCAGAATGGGAAACTCTAAACAAAAAGAAAGCATTCTTGATTGGATCCTTATAAACAGTCACCCTTACACATATACGTCCGGAACCCTGCCTAATGAAATTAGTGACCACCTTATCACATATATTACTAAAAATAAACCAGACCACTCCACTGTCCCGGTCTTTAGATCTATAAGAAACAAAAAAAATGTGACCTCATAAAATTTAAAAATGAGCTGCAATCCTGTAACTGGACACCACTCAAATATCTTCCCCTAGATGAAGCAGTAGAACATTTCAATACCACCTTCCTATCCATACTAGATACCCATGCCCCCAAAAGACTCATCAAAACTAAAACAAAGATTGCCCCTTGGCTCTCAACTGAATCCAAACTCAAAATAAAACTCAGAAATAAAGCCTGGAATACCTGGCGTATAACCAAATCAATCCTAGACCGTACGAAATTCCAACAACTAAGAAATGCAACGAAAAAAGCCATAGTAGCAGACAAAAAAAACTTTTATTGTTTGTTACAGAATAAGCACCAAAATAACCCTCAGAAATTCTGGGCAGGCTTGAATAACCTTCTCCACCCAGGTAAATCATCCACTCCAACTCCTGAAACAGCAATGGATAAAGACCCCATAGAAATAGTCAATACCTTCAATATGTTCTTTACAAACATTATCAAAACCCTAGCCAACCAACTATCCTCTTGCAACCAACCAATCATGGATACATTACCACAACCCTTAAAGACCTTCTTCCTAAAAAGTGTCCCTACATCTTCAATAAGAGCCCTTTTACAGAAACTTAAGCCATCTACCCCCTCTGCAGATCTACTCCCAGCAGAATACCTTCAAAAAGCTGCAGATGTTATAGCCTATCCAGTTTCTATCCTCATTAATCGAACTTTCTCGGAGTCAATAGTACCAACTTTATGGAAAATATCCCATGTTATACCACTCCATAAAGGAGGGACATCCACTGAATTATCTAATTATAGGCCCATAGCGTTAATGTCCCTATTAGCCAAAATTATGGAAAGATGTATGCACAAACAGCTACTCCACTATCTTATCCATAACAACCTCCTAGCCAACTCCCAGCATGGTTTCAGACCCAAACACAGTACCACAACTGCCCTTCTCTCCTTCACTGACACAATAAACCATAACCGTAATGACAAGAAAGTGTCCTCTGCCTTATTTCTAGACCTATCAAAAGCATTTGATATGGTCAACCATCAACTACTCATGGAAACCTTAAAAATTCTCTACCTGGATAACTTGACACTAGACTGGTTTAAAGCCTACCTCTCAGACAGGAAACAAGCAGTATTGTGGCAGAATACTCTCTCCACTTTACTACCAAATACCATTGGGGTCCCTCAAGGGTCCATTTTGGGGCCACTTCTTTTCTCGGTCTTCATTAATGACCTCCATACAGTCATTCGAGGCCACCTGTATCCAATATGGACGACTCAACACTGGTTTGTTCAGATACATCTCCAGACAGACTACTAACTAAAACCCAAAACTGCTTCACCAAAGTCGAAAACTGGCTATTAGGACGACAGTTAATCCTAAATCCTAAAAAAACTAAATTATTAATCTTTCAACCAACTCATAAAAATCATCTTATTGATGTCTCTTTAACATCCAAAAATGGTACTATCATCTCCCCAGACCCCCACACGAAATTGCTAGGAGTTACTATTGATAATAAACTGAAATTCGACATGCATATCAACCTGTCCATCAAAACAGTAAACAAAAAATTAGGATCGCTATATAGAATTAAAAACTTCCTAACACCAAGTACTAAAGTTACCATTGCCCGAACACATTTGCTCTCCACCCTTCTTTATTCATCTGCAATATTCACCAATCTTAACAAAACCATACTTGACAAACTATCCAGCTCATATAATCATATAGCTAGATTTGCAGCAGGAACTCCATACAGGACCCATCATTGCACCAACCTAAAAAACCTAAAATGGATTGAACTCCCCAACCTTGTTAGAGTTACCCAACTCACTGAGGTACATAAAATTCTCACAAACCCCGACAATTGTCCTTCACTTCAGAACCTAGTCCTTCCATACTCTAATCTTAACAGTCTACGTTCTGCGAACAGACCACTCATAAAGATGGTCAAAGCTTATAATACCGGAGGAGATGCACTCTTTCCAAACGCCGTTGGAAAAGTCTGGAACTCTCTTCCCACCAGTATTCTTTCCTCTACCTCTCTACCCCATTTCAAGAAACAACTGTTTCACCACTATCAGAAGCACTGGCTCTGCCAATGCTCACCTCCTGACTGACATTTCCTAGTCTCTATTATCTACTTGAATTGTCCATTGTCATCATTTTTTTTTTTTATTTCCTTAAATGCATTGTTAACAAATTAATTTTGCAATCTGATTGTTTGTTCGACTTTTGACTTTTTCACTCTCTGTAATTTTATAACTTTGGAAATGTCTGTATTTTGTATAATGATGGAGCTTTTCTCCCCGGGCCTCCGCTGAAAAAGGACATTGTATCCAGTCGGATTTTCTCCCGGTTAACAAATGTAAAATAAATAAATAATAAATAAATAAATTTGTATGGGACTGAATACACTGCTTATGTATACAGGTCACCTTTCTCTGAGTCTCAACTACTTAAATGTACTTTATAAATAGAAGATTGTGTCCTTGTTGAATGTTTACTTAGACCAGCAAAAGTGTGCTTTTAAAATCAGTTTAAAATGGGAATTAATGAATCTTTTGGTCTTGCCATATTGTCATTTGTTAGCAAATTACAAAATAATTTTGTTTAATTTTAATAACTCCATAATGTTTTCACCGTGGAAGATTTAAGATTTATATGCTATGTATTACAATTATGAAAGGATATTCAGAATCATATATTTATTAATAGATAGTTCAACTCTGTTTTGTTCAATATTTTTATCATTATACTGTTATTAATGTGAAATAGTTTGCCTTGTGTTTAGAACATCTGCTGTCTAATAAACATCATTGAAAGTGAGTAGTATTTTGAAATGAATGACTACAGCCACAAAAAGCACTTTTCATTTTCAAAAATCTTATGAAAAGTGTTACGGAATACATTTTCCCTTCCACTTACTTATAACACGAGGCAATCCAAGCCTCAAGGAGTAACACCAGCGATAGTAAGGTTAGGAGCAATATGATCAGAAAGCAGCAAATGGCCATCTGGAAGGTATATAATGAGGAAGGCAAAATAAATAAATGAATGAATGAATAAACAGAGCACTGACTGTTGCTAGTAAATGCTTATAGCAGAAAGCAAGAAACATATAAACTAACAGGTTGACAACTGAATCCAGATGGTTTCATGCTCTTTGTATACAATTCAATTTTGCATGTCTCAGCTGCATTTAGAAAGCAAAATATTGATGACGTGTCAGCATTTTTTAGTCATAAATTCTGTTATAAAGACAAACCCCAGGATTTAATAAAATCCATGTAATCACCATGTAGAGCGTACACAGAATGTAACCGTGTTTGTGGTCATGGTTCCCCCTCGGCAGCGCACCATGCATATTAATGATGGTGCATTGCCAAGGGAGAGCCGAGGAACACGGTTATTGAATCAGTGTAGGGAGTGGTGTAGTGCTAACCATGACTGCAGATAAGTATGAGACTCCCTGCAATGTCCTTTGCTTTATTTTTAGTTTATTTTTTTTCTTTTGTTTTATTTTTATATATTTATTTATTTAAAAAGCATGTTTGTGCGCGGCGATGCAGAGTGCAGCAATGCCAAGCAAGGGATAGAAGACACCTGCCAGTCATCTAAATATAGAAACTGGATGTAATTAATTATTTATTTAAAGGTGTGTTTAAGTGTATCTAAGCATGTTTGCTCAGAGTGGTGCAATGCTCAGCCCTGCTTATAGGTAGCTCAGTGGTATATGCGAAGGTATACCAGATTTCATAATATCCAAGTAGCTCATAGAGTTATGGCTTCATGTACAGTAGATCCAGGATTTGAATATATGGAATGGAAAGTATGTAGTTCATTTTGATATACATGTTATGCAGTTTCTTATAAAGATGTCCCCGCTGCACTCTGCTAAGCTCTTTTCAACTGTGCTTAGACCTGCTAAGCACTACATAAACATGGTAATAGCTGCCAATATTTGTGCCCTGCTTGACTGTGCTTGGCTGGTTTGAGCACTGCTAAGCTCCACTGAGACTACGGTTCTGACAGTTTTCACGAATCTCAGCTCAGCTGTGCTGGTTTATGAAGTGCTAAGTGACACACACTTTTTGAATGTTGCCTAATGATGTGTAAGGGTGAGAAAACAGCCTAAATTAAACCCAATAGGCAGGAATACAGCAGAATCCACTGGAGTTCTATCATTGACAGTATACAATGGCTGGCAGTGGTGAAATTGCATGCTTTTGGGTGCAGCGTTGGGGCATTTTGGAGTCCAGGGTCATGGTTGGGGTTCTCATGTTAAACCATGCTGACAGCCTGCTGCAGGTGGTTTCCAGGGCTTGGAGTGTAAGGCGGAGGGCTGGGACTGGATTGCCAGAGAACTTAACAGTGTCACTGGTATTCTCTGCACAGGTGAGCAGGGTAGTCACCACCATGATGACTTAAAATGACAGAAGAGGGGACTCTTGGACACCTGGATCTGAGAAGCAAGGGCAGGGAATGCCCCACAAGTATGTAAGTACTTTTTCCTCTGTTTTACCAATATGCACGCTGAATGTCAGCAGAACTGGTATGCATAATGGTGTGTTTCTCTCCCAATAGCTGCAGCTGAGAGTGCTCGCAATGTTGAGTCGCATGCCGGGCGTTTGGCCAGGTTGTGCTATAAGTGTGATGAGTGTGGATGTATTATGCTAACTGTACTGAAATAAGTAAGAAAGTGTAAAGCATCAATTCCAATAAAATATATAGAGTAAAGTTTGTACTGCAATAAATGTTGACTTAGAGCTGTGGTACAATAATTGAATAATGACAACTGTAGTGTAACAAAAACATGAAATAATACCAATAACTGCATTAAAGTATATGCAGTAAACTTTACTGTGCAATAAATGTGGAATTAGAGCTGTATTGCAATGAATGAATAGTGCCAACTGTAGTGTAATAAAAACAACATGAAACAACACCAATAACACCAAGGAAAATGGTAAACATCAGGATTGTATTGTTGTAACCATTACAGTAGAGCTGTATGCATTGAGGCTACAAATTGTATTGCTAAACTCATATAAGTACTGTTTAAGGCTGTCTCTAAGCCAGTATTGGTCACATAATGATCTGTCATCCACAGGCATCAGGTAATAAAGACATATTGGTGAGGTAGCCCATTCCATCAGCTAATATTGTTTGTTGACTTCACAAATATTATACTGAAATATAGCTTACCTACTATCTGTGTTATGCTTGTGTTTCTTGCATGTGTGTTGTACTGTCATTGCAGTCTAGTTTAAGACTGTAGTAATACTACCAGGTCATATTTTGGTTCCAGGTGAGCTCTAGGCAAATATCAGTCAGTCAATAATCAGAAGTGACGCAGTAGCTCAGTCGGTTACATGTTCTGGAAACAGTATATTTTGCCACATACAGTCCAGGGTTCGAATCCAGTGATGTGTAGCAGTAAATATTACAGTAGCAGTCACATAATGCTCCCAGTTTCTCTCACCATTGGAACTACAGGTAAATGGTTGAGGAAGACCATATTATGAGTAGATAATTGTGTGTTTAGATGTCACAGACAGTTAAAAATCAATAGCAAGTATGTGTTCATCAGCAATGTTCAGTTAGAAATAAAATGTATAATCTCGGTATGGCTGTATGCTTGGAATGTCTGTTAAAAGTTGCTGTAGTCAATTGATACAGTCTATGCATATGTCCCCAGCAGTCACTGCTATTGGGTTCTATTCCCATGCCTACCAAACAGGCATGACAGCTGTTTAGTGTCTGTACTGTACACATGCATGTATTGCAAGTGCCACAATTTCATGTTATGTAATTAATAGCCCGTAGTCCATCTGTCACAGAATTACCATGGAAATGATTACCTAGATTGCAACGTATCACCACACCAGCCCTCAGAACACCTTGGTAGTTATATAGGTCCACTTGATGTGAAAGTGTTCTGTGTAGTTGTGTACCCGCAGCTGTTAGAGACATGTAGTCACTGTATACATAAACAAAATACAGACCCATAGAGTAGATAGTACTGTTGTCAAGGAAATAACCGGAAATGTTACTAATAGGCTGTTTTGCTCTCTCTCCCCACCCCTTATCTTCATTTATTTCTTATTGTTATTCATTGGCTATGGTTTACTATTAACATATGTTGTTACATTAACTGTATTTTGAGACATGTTTTATTATTGTTATGTATTATAATGGTTGCAAATTAACATAGCTTGTTAAATTACCTATTTTGTTGGTGTTATGCTATAACTGTTACTGGCATGCTGTTAACATACTGACTGTTCTGTTATTTATTGTTGTGTTTCACATAATATGCATTGACATGTAATTGGGGTATTCCCAATGTTCTACCATGCTGTTATTACTAACAGTGAATTGTTTACAACTGACCTATATTTATTGCTATACCTCCATTACCACAGCACATCAGGGTAGGCTGGTTCCAGCTGATCTGCCTACTTTGCCTCAACCTGCCATGGTATTGGGTCCTGGCACATCTGGGACCCAGACTGGTGGTGTCTCATCCACTGCCCCTGTACCACCTGTGGCATCAGGTAGGACTGCCTCAGGGGATGGGGGACTGCTTTCTCTTGGGAATGATGGCAGAGGATCCATTGTCACCCAGGCTGAACTGCCGGTCATGGTGTGCAGGATTGTTTCCTCATAGCTATGAATGCTGCCTGCGCTGGATTGAGGGCATGCTGGTCAACCTGGTGGGACATCCTCACCCTGGAGCCCAACCTCCAGCACAGCCACCCTTGGGACAGTGAAGGAGCAGTGTTGACAGTCCCATGGATGGACATATGAGTCTGTGCTGCCATCTGGAGGTACGTGTGACTTGGATTCCGTAGCACCTTCCCCATCCAAGGTGTTCACCCACTTCATGGGTCACACCCCCCATCTGCTTTCTTGTCTGTCTTGTCTGTCTACAAATGCATCTTCTCCTACCCAACTTACCACCCCACACGTACCTAAGTCCCTTACCCAACATTCCACTCAAAATGGGGACCTGTCCCACAAAAAATATTGCCCTATACATAGCTCTCCATTAGCACACGTGTCCACTGGACACACGTAATTTGTCGCAATTAGCTTGACAATGAAATGATGTTGTCCTCAGCCTCTCTCTGGGGTTTGAGAGTTCAAATTCATCTACAAAATCTGTCAAAGTGCACAGTTGTTGCTGTACAAGAAATGGATAGCTATGGTTCTTTCCTAAACCCTTCCTACACATCCCTACCTGCCTTTCGCTATGTTTATCCCCCTGCTTGCTCCCATTTCATCACTTTCCTATCTCCCCTTTTTTCTTTTCTTTACATTTTTTTTAGCATGGAGCTGCTTCGCGTGTCATATCATGTAGCTTCACTTAGCTCAGGTAAATAGAGCTCTAATGATTATATATGTTTTTAACATTGTAAATCACATGTGCAAAATAAACACCTCTGCCATGTTTTGAACCCAGGCCATCACAGCTGCAGCATACTGCATTAACCTGCCACACACACACAGATCTTAATTAAAATAGGTGTTTTCGTCAAAACATAGTGATTGCCACTTACAATCATTAGGCATGTCTCATGCATGCTGCACCACATCGAGCAAATTGGAATTACAAATTAATGGGAAAAATAGGAGTGGACCTTGGACTCTGGTGCAATAATACACTACTAGGCAGCTAAAGATATACAAATGGATGTAAGTCAGGCCTGTGATAGCAGGTAAATGTGCCCTTGTATCAGCAACATTTAGAAAGACACCTGCTAAGGCATCAATGACAAAAAACATGTTCAACTTGGACCCTGGCACTGAAATATAGCCATAAAAAGCCATGCACATACTGATGCATGCAGACAATGTGTGCTACAGGCTGTATGTCTGCACATATATCTTGTAAATACACCTGCTGTAGCAGTGACACAGTAGCTCAGTCTAACTGCCTTGCATGCAGTAAATTTTGCCACACACAGTCCTGTGTTCAAATCCATTCTTGTGTTGCAATTCAATTACATTATTTTGAAGACAACAATTAATGACTGAGTCATGCAATCTTTAATCACAGAGGTTACTGCTAATTAATGAACTACTATCCAGTTTTACAGGCCAAAAGCCTGCAGGTAGGGACACACTGCACATATCCGTATAGCATAACTAAATTTCACCTACTATTGGCACTGTTGCATAACAGATGTACCTTAATCACATGCCTTGATTGGACTGTAAAGGGTACCTTTACCCTGACTTTGCCATAATGACAGGGCTGCCACAGCTGCCACAGCTACATGTACAGCTTGTTGTCCTCCAAAGTATTAATACTCCCCCCTATGTGTTCTAGGCTGCAGTTGCAACAGCAGCTGCAGCCTGTAGCACACACACCCATATGTAAAGGTAGCTACTACAGACCTACCATACTTCCCAACCCCGTAGCACCAGGAATCTGGACACATCCATATGTAATGGGGGGAAAATTTTTACAGTTTGCTCATACATAGATAGTTAGTTGATACAATAACAGCTATTGCATTATCATGAATATTCAGAGGGGTATGAAGTCTGGCACTCAAATGTGTGTCTTCCATTAGTGACCTCAACCCACAATGTTTGCCTATAAATTTCCAGATGACCACAATGTCGTGGGACACTGACCACACATATGAGACAAAACTGTGGACATACTGCATAAATCTCTACAGTTGACAGTTATGGTACCTACTGTCTGCAATGCTGTATTCTCCACACCTCTGTAATGTTCATCTTAACAACTAAGAAAGGAGCCCAGGTCTATATGAAGGCCTTATATATTGCACTGTGGTGGCATGTCATTAGCTAATGATAGTGCAATTCAGCTGTTTTGGCTGCAATTAGCATATCAGAGCAACAGATTGGTGCAGAGGCAATTACCTGCTAATGAGCATTACCTTAAAAAGGTAAGCAGCTGGTTATGGGGCACAAGTCTGTATGAGACTTACCTCACACAGACAGTGTATTTTCAAAAGATTACCAGAAACAAAGTTCAACAAAGGAGTATTGCAGTCAACCAGGTATGTAACTGATTTGTCCATATAACAGGATACAGTTGGGAGGATGGAGGTATGGGGAATAGGTTTGCAGCAGTAAGCCTGTCTTAGATCTGTGGTGATGACATGTCATTAATACTGTCCTACACCTACAGGCATGCTTCTCAAATGTCCCTGATTTCCACTCATATCTTAGCTCTGTCCCTCTTATTCCCTCTTACAGGGTTTGCCTGTTGTAGGGAAGCTTGTGAATTACATGTAATACACAGTGACACTAAGTAAGGGTGTATACTCCTGTAACATCAGATGATGCACACTAATTCACCTCCTCTCATCCTGTCAATGTCTCACATACATAGTTCAAACATTTTAAAAGTGTCCTTGATTGTCCCTGATGTTCTCTGGCTAAGTCCATAACTCTGTTTACATTGTTTCCTGCCTGGTTGAGAGCTATGCCTAACATAGATGTCAACCTGTAACAGCAAGTAATCTTAACAAAACCATATTTAATGGAGGGACAAAGGCCCCAAACTAGGGACACTGTAACTATTGCTTGTACAAAGTAATAAAGTGAATAGAATAACAGCTATTACAGTTGAATAACTGTGTTTTTAAGGGTGTGATGTCTTTAACTCAGATGTCTGTTCTTATTTTCTGACATCAACCATCAATGATTGGGCAACCTTTTGTCAAAAATCCACAATCTGTGAAAATGACCAACACTATGAGGCAAACATCTTGACATTCTGCAAACATCTGTATAGTTGAGAATTATGATGCCTACAGGGAACATATACTACAGCAGGTTTGCACTGTTTCTGTCATTGTGGCACACTGGTTTGCTGGACTGTCCACATATAGTGGTAGTAATAGCACACTGCTATTTGTCTGGCTGTGGACGTATGAAATATTAGTGGGAGTTTGCCCATAGGGAACACACCATGGTAGACTGCAGTGCTGGATGTAGGAATATACAGAAGAGTCTGTCACAGCACACAGGGACATACCCTAGTATTTCTACTATCCTAGTGGTATCCACACATAGTGTGTTGCCAGACTCTGGGGTATGATGTGTTAGGGAGCAGTGGATAGTGCAGGCCATTATGGGTGTGCTTGATCTGTACATAGTGGATGTCCACATATTTGGTCCCATAATGTGTTCCCCTTTTGTTGTATTTCAGGAACCATGTATCATAGAAGGCATGCCTCCCTCTCAGATGTGGTAAATGACATAATAGTGGATGGACTGAGGCAGCATAATCAGATCTTGTTGTCCAGGTGGAAGCATAATTAGGAACAGTGGGCAGCATTGTGGGCAGACCTTGTGCAGAATGTCAATCAGATTGCCCAAAAGGAAAGGACCTATGAACAGGTCCGATATATGGCCACAGACATGCTGAATGCTGCACAACAAAGGGCAGCTGATGTTGCTAGGGATCGTGCTGCCATCAGTGGAGGGTCTGCAATGAAACAACCACACTTGGCCCGAGGGTAATTCCTGGTGAACCTAGGAACAAACAACAGCTTCCAGGCATCCATCACACCATACATCATGGGGTGCATGCCACACTGTCTACAATAGAGGAGTGTCCAGGTAAGTGTACTGCATTTACCAGTGTAATACTGTATCAGTCATTGTGGCAGGCTGTACAAATCTGTACATGGGTGTCAGGTCTATCAGCACTGGGGGGTGAGATGGGGTTTATGTTGAGTTGTGCACACATGCTCAGAATGTCAGCAATACAGCCAGAATCACAGTAGGTACTTTACATGTGGATATATGCGCATATTACCTTGTAATGCTGCAACATTTGGTGGTGCTGACAATAAATCTTCCATACCTTTTCATAGGTCTGTCAGGTGTGGCCCAAATCCATGGTCCTGTACCTGGTAAGTGTGATACTATTTTTTATGGATCATATATACTCTATGAAAGTTAAGGGTTGCCATATTGCCCTATGTACAAATGTGTTTGTCCAGAATAGAATATTTATATTTCCATTCTGGAACAGTTAACTATGGTTTATAGACTGGGTAATCACAGGTGTGTATCAGAATGACCATCAACACATTTGCCCTTATAGTTATGAGCAGCTACACAGCCTGGTATACATAAGGCAATTACTCCAAGATGCCTGCTCAAACACAAAAGGGAGATGATATATACCTGAGGCAGTGACACCAGTACTAGTGTATCATTCTCAAGACAGGTGTACTGGGTTTTATGTGTAGTTCTATCACATATACTGTCATATTGCATACCTTACAGGCAGATTGTACTGGCAACTTTAACTGGATGTGGTTGAAGTGCATGTTATAAAGGGCTTGACTTACCTGTGTATGTTGGTGTGAGGTTGTCTGTTGTGCATGGGAATGGAGATTTGAAGATGTGAGACTGGTAATGCAGTTGTGGATCCACATTTATATGAGTCTGTGTGGATTACCATACATGAAACTGCAGATAGCAATGTGCTACTTTTGTCTTGGTTTTCACAGGTGACTGGGGGGGTGGAGTCTGTCTCCCTCACAACCTGATGTCAGTATTTCACTGGACTCTTATGATGATGATGGTGATGATAATGATGGTGGCTATAGTGAAGCACAGGTGGGGTTGTCGGTGGCTGAATCTGTCCCAGAGGTTGACATCCATCTTCTGCCCCCATTGTCACCGCATATAGTCAGTATGCCCATACATACCCAGTCCCCAGAGGCCACAGATATTGAACAGTCAAAGGGTGGTGACAGTGAACAGTGCAGGCTGGCAACTATGGCATCAGTGAGTGTAGACACTGGCCATAGCCAGAGACTTGGTGAGGACACACACATGTGGATTGACAGGGGTGCTCATAGGAGGACTCTTGTCCATCCTCTACCTGTTGCAGGTGTCACATCATGGGTCACTCGGCACATGTTTTGGGCCATGATTAAAGGCACAGGCATTTTATGAATGCAACAGCAGAGGGATGCTTAGGGAGGGATGCTTAGGGTTATGGAAGAGCACAGTTTGACATCTGTGACTGCCTCCACCATGTTGGGGACATCCTGGATCAGTTCACTGATGCAGTGGACAGACAGTGGGCTGAGACAGTGCCTGTCTTAGAATGCACATTGTGCTGTAACATCTGGTTGGAGTTGGGCATTGGACATGTGGAAGTAGTTCAGCAACGCCATCTGCCAAGTGTCCACATGGCTGTGCACAATCACGCTCCCGTAGTGGCAGTACCTCCAGCACTACAGAGGGGAGTGTGCTGTCCACACCACAATGTGTCAGACCATGTGCACCTGGTCCTGAGCAGTCTTGTGGAGGACACAGCCCCAGTAGACAGCAGGTGCCATCAGGTACTAGCACCACATCTGACCTTGGGCATGGTTGTGCCAGTGCTACTCCTGGCAGAGCCAATTCCTGTGTTTGTGACCAGAGATGGTGAACTGTCCACTCTACCATGTTTGGTCCACAGCTGTCCAACATGCACAGATGTAGGGCTAGCACTGGGCTTGACTGTGTACATGGACACACTCAATTGCGACTGTCACATGCAAGTCACCGACAGACACACAGCACCTCTCCATGGCCCATCTAACCAGCACCCCTTCCTGACTCACACACATGCTGTCAACTGTTTGGCATAGCCTAGGCCTCAAGCACCCCCACACTACACCATGAGCATGTAATAATACCTGTGCTGAATCCCTGCCAACCGTGTCATCAAAGCATGGAAATACTACTATGTCTCTGATGCACAGGGTGTTTACATTACTTGACATGTACTTTTGTAGTGCAGTATTATTTTGCCATGCCATTCATTGTGGGCCACAATAGGTAGTGTATGCTGACATGTATCATGACTACATATCACACTTTTTGTATATTTGTTGCATGATGTTGGACTGGCAGTAGTGTTACAGAATGGCAGGTGTGTCACGGACCTGTGTATGTTTCTGTTCCAGGAGTCTGAAGGTATAAACTATAGACAGATGGCAGCAATACAGTAGCACAGCATGGCATAGTAGCACAGCAGAAATATGACATTAGCAAGGTATGGCAGTATAAGTGCATGACTCCATAGGTGCATATGTGTAGAACAGTCTATCAGGGACAATGGGGGCAGTCAGTGTAATCATGCATTCATACTTTGTGATAAAGTCTGTTACCCTTGCTAAGTGTCACCTGGGTTTTCTAGAAGGTTTGGTGATGAAGTTGACACATCTACAAATATCATGTGTTCAGGTCAGACAGGTGGCGGACATCAGTTATTATTATGTAGAGGAGGACAGTTAGAGCCAGCAGCTAGTCACAATGCCATAAAATGCATAACCATTGCACAGAGATAGCTGATATGGGCATGTCTGTAGTGCTGCAATGGAATATATTTAAACACACTGTTGGCTGGTGTGAGATTAGAACCACTACCTATCTACTATTACACACTATTGCTCACAATACTTATTGCATCCACCATGGAGTTTATCTGAGATTAGACTGTCTTCCAGCACTCTTAAGGTGGATGACATCAGCAGACCTTGTAGAGGAGGGCAATGTAGGGTCTATATTAGAACACTGAAGTTTCAAAACTTTAAATGTTCTAATATCGACTCCTTTTCAGCAAAAACTTAAAACATTGAACATACAGAACAGCAATTTTTTTCCTAGGGAAAAAAAACACATACACACAATACAAGCTCACCAAAAAAACAGCAATCTACACACATACACCTAAAATCTTACACCTAACCCTATACTAAACTATGCATATACCACTAACTATCCATTTACCTTAACCCAAACCCTAACCCTAAGGTCCGTCAATATTGCACACTCACCTCACCCACCCCCTAACCCTAACTCACCTACCCCACCCTAACCCTCACGTCCACACAATCACACACTTACCTGACCAGTGCCCTAACCCTAACTCACTTAACCCGCCCTAACCCTCACTTCCACAAAATCGCACACATACCTAACCCGCACCCTAACCCTAACTCACCTAACCCGCCCTAACCCTCATGTCCACACAATCGCACACATACCTAACCTGCACCCTAACCCTAACTAACCTAACCCACGCTCAATCGCACAATTACCTGAACCCGACCAACAACTTTCCACCACACCACTGAAAATACCGAAGCAACAGAAATGGTTAAATGAATTCTTTCCCTAGGAAAGAATTCAGTTTTCTGTAGCTTCAAGATTTTCAGAGGTCACTTAATAAGGGACAATATTAGAACATTCAAAGTTTTGAAACTTCGATGTTCTAATATAGACCCCAATGTACAGGTGAACAGCTAGTCACAGGGCCATAAAATGCATAATGCTGCAAGGGGCTATATTTATACACACACACAGACACACACACACACACGCACACATACATACATATATATATATATATATATATATATATATATATATATATATATATGGGTTCACTTTATAACATCGAAATACTGAAATGTCGAATTTCAGTATCTCGGAGCTATAAAGTCAAATGTTACAAATAGCGAACGTTCATAATCACGAATTTCACATATCTTGAATATATGTCGAATTCGCGGTTATGAAGTTGCGCTACGTAATGTCCGGGTTTGTGTTTTGTTGGTGCACGGTGCCGTGTGTGGATGTAGATGTTATGTCAGGTAAGTGAGTGTTTTGTATGGGTTTTGAGTGGGAGTTAGAGTGTGTGTGAGGGATTGGAGAATGTGCGTGTGTGAGTGAGCTTTTGTGTTGTGTTTGTGCGATCTCGGAGTTAGTATATATAAGTAGGGGGGGTGTGGGGGCGCAGCCCCACACATGGGGGGTGCAGGGGGGGCTTACCCCCCTGCTTATGTGCGTGTGAGTTGTGTATGTGTGTTTTTTTTGTTTATGTTGTGATGTGGGTGTTGTGTTGTATGTTTAGTGTAGTGTGTGCGGTGTTTTCGGTTGTGTGGTTTCGTGGTTTTTGTTTGCCGGTGTTTTGTGGATTCGGTTTTATAGTCTCGAGATACTGAAATTCGATATTTCAGCATTTCGAGGTTATGAAGTGAATCTATATATATATATATATATATACACAGATAGATATATAAAACAATGTGTATAATAGGGATGTCTCTTTAAATGTTGCTGTAAACATGTTAGGTAGATATATGTTAAGGGTCTATGTATCATTGTAATTTACATAGCTCTCTCTCTCTCTCTGTCTCTCTCTCTATATATATATATATATATATATATATATATATATATATATATGTCAGTATCACAAGTATATATGATAGATACATTAATCATGTGTGAGGGGGATTGGGACAGACAGATATGTATACTTAGCTATCTGTATGTACAAACATATTTCCACATAGCAGGCCATTGTAAAAAAGAGGCAACAGACTTGCACTCAAGTTAGCTAAGGGTAGGAGTATATCCAGTGGGACTGTCAGTACTTACAAGGTGACTCCAAGCCAGACCTACCTGTACTCCGGTCTGGGATTTTGCCTGCTGCAGACATTGGCTGCTGTACCTATTTCCACAGTACAGCACTTCCCTGAAATTGTCCAAGGCATTCCCCAGCTGTGTGCTGTACTTACTATGTGACTGGGGTAGATAACGTATCAACACACACACAGGGTGACAGTTTGCATACCTCTCACTGTACACGTTTTTGCAGAATATGCAGCATTTTGCCCCATATGTCTGGTCTGTTACTCATACATTTGTGGTGTTCTGGTAAAATATTGCATAATGTAGTCACTGAATTGTATTAACTACTGACACATTTAAGTGACAGTCTTTACATCCTGCAGCTATTCTGTTCTGCTGTAACCTGCTGTTATACTAATCATCTTCTAGGTTCATCAGAGAATACGCAATGTCTGTCTTTAGTTTTGGCCCTTTATCCCCCCTTTTTCTCTGACTTTGTCCAGCTTTCTTGCAGTAACAGATTGAGGGGTATGACAGTCTGTGGGAATACCACGATACGAGTACCTCACATGCAAAAGATGTGGATGCTGCCAGATTCAAACCATCAACACAATCATCCATGTTAATGTCCCTAGCCCAGTGAGCCACACCAGGCACCAGCCAGAGAGGTGTCATTCCTCACATGATCAACAGCATACAGACATACATTGTCACCTCTGCCTTATGTGAGACATACAATGTGTAGCCAGGTTCTATGTCATAAGCCTGGAATCGGCTGGTCTGTTGATATATAATTGCAGACTTACTGTTACAGCAGTTGTATGGGAACACTGATATGTTGGGGGTGGAGGATGACCAGTCCATGCTCTGCTGGCATAGACAGTTTTGTGGCTGTCCTGTAACCCCACTGTTTGCCATCTCCCTTGAATTATTAGTGAATTGTGGCTAGTGGAATGCAGTAGCCATGTGGCCTAGTGCATTTTTTGGAGCACATACTATTGGACAGAGTACCTGTTGTTCCAACTGGCTGTTTGATCTGTCCAAGTATCACAGTAGTCTACTATATTCCCTTGCATACATGCGGCAGGTCCAGTCATATGCTACCATATTCTAGTATGCCTTACAAGTGGTGTATAGGTGAGTGACTTACCTTGCGAGTGTAGCAGTTGACAGACCTGTAGTTCAGGGCTGATTCTGTCTGATGCATGCAGGCCACAGCCAATACATGGTTAGGTACAGGTTGTGTGGGCTGGCTGGCATCATTTTTACTATATATATGCATGCCAGAGTAAGGTGTCATCCCTAGGGCCCTAGGTTGTCAGTGCATGTGCTTTGTGTTGTCTCTTGGACAAGGCCAGGGCATACTGGGCACACCTATGTATGCTACAGGGACATCCTCAGGGGTTTCATCCTGCAAGTCCACCTGTGGATGTGGTTGTGGGGATCTGGACACTGGTGGGGGGTTGAGTACCTCTTCCCTTTGCTGATCCAGCATGGCACATACTGCGAACATCTGTGCATATGTGGCTGGTGAGTACTGCAGGGCTTCACCGTATATATCAAGGCACTGGAACCGTGACTTCAGCAGCCCAAACACATGCTCTATGATATTCCTAGTTTGTATGTGTGCCTCGTTATTGCATTTTTCCTTGAGTGTGTGTGCATTTCTGATGGGTGTCATCATCCATATTCCAGTAAATAGCCAGCAAGCCCCAGTAAATGGCCATGCAGGATGTGCCTCCTAGCAAACATCTGGTACTGATGTGATGCATGCTAGATATGGGAGTTGCGAAAACTGCCAGTACTGCCAGCACACACATTCATGATAATGCCCTGGGCATTGCATATGACCTGGCATTTGATGGAGTGATACCCCTTGCGATTGATGTAGATTCTACCCTTTTCACCAGCTGGTGCCTTGTTGTGTACATGAGTGCAATCTATGGCACCCAGTACCTGAGGGTAGTGTGCTACATGGTAGAAGTGTTGCATACTGCTGGCCCTTTCTTCATGGGTGTGGGGAAAATAAATGCTTCCACTGGCATGTGGTAGCATTGCATCCAGGAACTGGTGAAGTACACTGGATGCTGATGCCTAGAAGACCCCCATCATGTCCCCAGTTGATCTTTGGAAAGTACTTGTAGGTAGTACCCTAAGAGTTACAAATACCTTTGTTTCCACTGGGATGGGTTTTCCTCTGTTGGCTCTGGGTCTGAGCAGAGCTCAGTGACTTCTTGTAGTATGTCCATGTCAACCCTGTAGTGATCTATAATCTCCAGCTCATGTAGCCCCTGGAAGCTTACCCTGGGCATGAACACTCTTCCCCTTCTCAGTCTAGGCCTATTGTCATCCACAGCAACAGCCGCATTGACCTCAGTATCTAGCACATACAGATCTAGCAGACCTGCAGCAGTCCCTAGCATTCATTAAGTAAAAAAGCCCAAGTCTGTACTCCACTGGTGCAGAGAATGGGGGTGAAATCAGATTGTAGGGTGTATGCAACTTTTGTAGTACTCTGTTGTAGGTGGAGCCTGTGTGATTGGCTACCTATGATGCATTCCACCTGCCAAGAACATCATTACAGACTGTTAATGGCCCTAGTTTAATTGAAACAGGGATCATCAATAATTAATATACCAGTGGCTTTCTCAGCCAATTTTTTTTTTGGACAGCCTTCCTCGCTCAGCAGCCCTGCATGTCATGCAAACACACACCGCAAAGACAAACAATGCTCAGCAGTCACTGCACACACACCCATGAAAGGTCACGCTGAGCATGGTGGTACACCACGCAAACACATGGCAACATGTGGAAACACACCCCGAAGGTAAACAAAGCATCAGCAGAAACTGTACAAACCCCCTGCTCAGCAGAGTGCAGCGCTGTGCAAACAGGTTCCACTAAGCTCCAATGAGCTTACATGTTCTCAGACACACCCTCCTTTGATGTTAGCTACCTCTTCTGTGGACACCAACATGGTTCTCTGCCTAAAAGGATAGGACTCTATGGACATGGATACCCATTTGTGCTATTCAGTAACCCTACCTTATTTGCATTATGATCTGTGCACACAACCTGGGAACTACATGGTTCAAGGCCCTGCCTCGTTGGCAACAGCACCATTCCACCATTGTAGATACTCCATGCAGGGTCCTGCAAAATATTACTGTCACATACTGATAATTTTGTTATTTATACTCTTTTTATATTTTTTTATTTATTAAAGCATGTTTGCACACTGCAGCAGACCGAGCAAACATACCCACACCATTAAAAAAATAAAATTATTTAAAATTATTTCCCATATGGTTTTGAACACATGGTGGATAATGTTGCACATATCTGTGTCTGCTATGCTATTTCTGTCCATCTAACTACACTTTTACAGCCGCTGTTGTCTGTTTAAAATACTGTACATGGGATTTTTCTGTGTACACTAAGGACACCAACACGGGATCTGCAGGACTGCCTATCTGCTTGCTGGATCGCTCTACCTCCCTTATTTGCATGCAGTCCACCTTCTTATGGGGTGATTTGCATGCCATGGATACTTCAGTGTTGGCACGTGCATGCTCGGAGTCTATATTAAATCAGCGAACACTTAAAATAGAGAAAACTGATTTATCGACCCTTTAAGAGCAAAAGCTGACAATCCCGAAGACACGAAACAGCGATTTTTTTTCCCAGGGGAAAAAAGTCTCTGGGCCATTTTCGGGACTTTACCATTTCTTCCACTGTGGTGCAATCTCTTAGTTGGTATATTTAAGTAGGGGGTGTGGGGGTCACAGCCCCCACTTTATTTTGTGTTTTGAACTTTTTTTTTTTCTTTTTTTTTGTGGAACAGAGATTTTTTTTCCTGGGGAAAAAAAATCACTGTTCCGTGTCTTCGAGATTATCAGCTTTTGCTATTAAAGGGTCAATAAATCAGCATTCACTATTTTAAGTATTCACTGATTTAACATAGACCCCGTGTTCATCACCCAGCTTGGTTTACTGGATCGCAAACCTGCTTACTTTTGTATAAGCAGTGTGGCACAATGCCTACATGAGAAAAAATGTAAGTGTTGGTTTTATTAAATTACCTCTAAAGTAAAGACATTGAAAATAAAGTATTTTTTTCATAATACACATTTTTTCAGTGATTGCAAGCATTTTAAAAGTTTGCAAAACCATGCCAAAATCAGTACAATGAACACAAAAATTACAAGTAGCAAATATATTTAATTCTTGTTCTCATTAACTGTATTAACTACTTTACTTAAAAATACTGAAGGCATGTAACACCTGTGAAATGTCAAAACACATTTCCTCAGTAAATACATTACTTCTTTAAAATTAAACTTATTTTGATTTTTCATTACACATGCCTAGTACTATTACAAAGAATACATAAGGTCCACATTGCAAAGTTTTATTGCTGTCCATATTTTAGAACTGCTTAACTTTTTGAGTGATATTAAGTACAATGATTTGCAATTTGATGACACATGCTATTTGTATCAGGTCAAGTAATAATTCTGTGTTTCCGAGTTGCAGTTATTTTTTAAACTTATTTCCTTGTATTTATAGCAGATAACAGACATGAATAGAGGTTCAGTGTGGTATATCACCTTAACAACAAACTAGCATAACATCAGTAACCTATTTACTAAAAACATTTTACCATAAACAACTATATACAATATACAATATAAACATTTGCTCAACAAGAAGCTAACACTGTACATGAACTACAACAGTTAATTTTACTTTGAGCTTTGTGTAATATATTCAGTAACATTAATTTGGTTATGCTGAAGTTAGTTTTTACATGTACTAGAAGTTTAAATAGATTCTGAACTGCAATGTATAGATAGCAGCCTGTGATAAGGCCAGTTTTGTAATATAAATGTTTTCATCAGAGCAATAGACTGACAATACTTTTCTTATTCATCTGATGATTTAAAGCTGGTGTCTGGTTCTTTAAACTTCACTTCCTACTTGGTCTATACACTCTTTTCCTTCCTGAGTTTGTTTTGTTAATATGTATAGAGGCACATCTCTACCAGACTTTTGATCTTTTATTCAAAATAAAAATATCTAAGAGTCAGCTGTGGGTGATATTTTTCATTCTAGTTCTTTGCCATTTGTCTTTTCATGCTATGTTATAACAATATTTTTGTCAAGGAAAGAAGCTTCCTAGTCTAAACATTCAAAGTTTTTGTCTTAGATGAGACAAGGATGTAAGGGCTGAGTTTTTAAACTGTGTAATTTTCGAGTCTTGATTAAAGGCCAGAAGGCATTTATTATATTTGCAGTCACTGAGGAAAAGTCAGTATTGCATTTGATTATGGTATTGCTTGCTTTTGTGTCAGCACTTAATCAATTTTAACATAAGTGTTTTATATGATTTAAAGCAGACAGTTAATGATCTGTCCAGCTGAGAAAGTAAAGTTAGTTTTAAAACATACTATTGTGATCTTCACTCCTACACTCACTACCTTACCAAAAAGACACCCTACAAATTAAACATGCTAACTCCGACATTGCACAAAAGGGAATATTCTCAAAATAATTGTGTGATCTTGCACACCTGTTGAACATTTGTTTAGTGGACCACAAGCAGCCAACTAAACAGATTTCAACCAATCACACTGTCACATACATATGTATGTGTATCTATCTATCTATGTATCTATCTATCTATCTATGTATATATCTATCTATGTATCTATCTATCTATCTATCTCTATATCTATCTATGTATATTCCTATATATATATATATATATATATATATATATATATATATATATATATATATATATCTACGTATGAGCACTACAGAATCCTGAAAGCCCAAAATCCTGAAGACCAACATCCTGAGACCAAACTCCATTTCTGAGATGATTGGGTGACCTCTAGTACACCTCAAGTCCTGATTGGCATCTGATAGACTATGTATGTCTGTATTTGATTGGCTAAACTTCTGTAAGTCAACATTCCATTGGTGAATAGGAAGGAGCTTGCAATTTGACTTCCCTGATGGGCTTCGTGTTTACAAAGGCGTTGCATACTAATTGTGAGGAACTTCTATTGGAACATTCTATTTTTTAGATGATTGGCCGATTTAGGCACACCTTATTTTTCATTGGTGCTTAATGGAGACTTTTCTGTTCTTTGCCTGATAGGCTGAATCTTTATGATTCAGATTATAATAGGTGAACAAAGATGAGTTTGCGTTTTGTGATATTTGTTTCAATATGTGATTCTAATAAGTCGCATTAACAAACACTTAAATATTATTGATACAAGGGGAATTTTTTTAATATTATTTTACACTTATTCATCATTTTTGATGTGTTTTATTGCATTTTACACAATTTCGGTTGTTAATGTTTATGTGAGCAGCGTATGTACTTCTCATAACGATGTTTGTACTTAACAATATTAGAGTGGAAAATGAAGTTTTATGATGGAGCCTTTATGTATTGGCAACAAGTTCACGAATCCTTTTATATTATTCATTACTAACTATATACTGATTCTCATTCCTTGACATATTTTGATAGGAAGATGACTGATATTTTCCCTCAGTTGGTGGAGCGAAAATGTTCCTTAGTCAATACAATGTAGGATTTTATTTGTATTTAATTGGTTAATTTGATGTTATATATGGTCTGATTTATTTAAAGAATGTTTTGATATATTTTTTTTTTAATATTTGCATTTGTGATGAATAAGCAAGATATTTATCCATTTTTACTTTTACGGTATACATTTACATTCTAAATTTATAAAAATGTGTTTTATGTGTGTGTGTGTGTGTGTGTGTGTGTGTGTGTGTGTGTGTATATATATATATATATATATATATATATATATTATATATATATATATATATATATATATATATATGTATATATATATATATATATATATATATATATATATATATATATATATATATATATATATATATATATATATATATATACATATGGATTCACTTCAGAATCTCGGAATTCCGAAACAATGAATTTCATATGACCAAGACCATATGATTGATGTTCAGAATCTTGAAATTCTGAAACAAATCCAAAAAAAAAATGTTTATGTTTCTGAAGTGGAGCAAGCCCTCCTGCACCTCGCACACCCCTGCTATTTAATATTCCAACTCCAAGATCACACTACAGCGAGGAAAATGGAAATCTCCCATTCTGTGCTGTATGCAGATCTTTGTTCATCATGTCGGGATTCCAAATTTCAATCATATGGTTTTGGCCATATGAAATTCGATCTTTCAGGATTACGGCATTGTGAAGTGTTTCTATATATATATATATATATATATATATATATATATATATATATAATATATAT
>NC_056745.1:887169105-887289105 GCF_019279795.1 Protopterus annectens
TAAAATTTTCCCTGATTCCGCTTTGAAGATATTAATAAAAGCACTTGAGGAATTTCGAATAAGTGACAAACTTTGTCCTTCTTGGAAATATTCGCTAATTTCTCCCATTCTAAAGCAAGATAAGGACTCCAAATTTGTTTCATCATATCGTCCTATTTCCCTATTAAATATAGATTATAAAATATTTACGTCTATTTTAGCAAACAGATTAAATCAAATGATGCCGACTTTAATAAACAACGATCAAACAGGTTTTATACTGAACAGAAAAGTTCAGGATAATACTATTAGACTTTTAACTTTAATAGATTTTGCAAATTAAAAAAAAAAGAATTTTCACTCATCAGTCTAGATCTAGATAAAGCATTTGATTCTATTAACTGGACATACTTATTTATGGTATTAAAAGAATATAATTTCTCCTCAGAAATCTTAAACTTGTTAAAAAAATTATATGAAGGTTCTATAGCATATATTAAAATTGGCGCTTTTTTATCTGGCCCACTTCAAATTCTAAAAGGCACTAGACAAGGTTGCCCTTTATCCCCACTACTATTTGCATTAGCAATAGAACCATTTGCTAATTTTATAAGAAACAATATAAACATAAAAAGTTTTGATGCTAATGAGAACTATTCTTCTAAAATTTTACTCTTTGCAGATGATATCTTATTAACTATTGGAAATATTGATTCATCTATTGGTCACATTATCAGATCATTAAAACTCTTTGAGGAAATCTCAAACCTTAGATTTAACCAAAACAAAACAGAAACTATTCTCATCAATAAAAAATTGAATAACACTCTATCTAATTACAATAATTTTAACTGGACCAATGATAAATTGAAATATCTAGGGGTTCATATTCTGTCTAAATGGAAGGACACTATAAATATAAATTATAAAATTTTATTAAATAAAATCACAGAATACATTAATAGATGGAAGAAAATGTTCTTTACTATAGAAGAAATATTATCTCTGATAAAAATGATTCTATTACCAAAAATTCTTTTTTATCTAAAAACATTATTGGCTCCTCCTTCTAGAAAACAACTTAAACACATAAACACTATATTAATTAAATTTCTATGGTATCCTCAAAAACCAAGGATTAAATATGATTGGCACTATAAAAACTGGATTGAAGGAGGGATTGCCTTTCCAAATTTTGAGCTTTATGCTGATGCCATTATTCTTAATATAACAGTCTGTGGTTAAGTCCAAAATACCATTCAAATTGGAAAAATTTACACAAAACAATACTATTAAATAATTTTGACAAGTTTTTCAAAAACATATATTGTTCTGAAAATATTAAGCTATTTATAGTTATTAAAGAATTCTTCTTCAACAATGAGCAGGAAAAATCACATCTTATTCCTATAATTAAATATATCTTGCAAAATTTTAAAAAAGTAGTGAATAAGAACCTTTTGAACAACAATTTGTCCATTCTAATGTTTCCAATAATCTTAACCAAGGGATGCTTTGATTCCTTTAACATGATGAAAATAAAAACTATGGAAGAAAATGGGTTATTATTCTGGCATCAGTTTTTAGGAACTAATAATATTCATGATACTACCTACCTTTTAGCCAGGTATAATATCTACCAAAATAACTGGTTAAATATTCAAATCTTCAGAGAATTTATTTTAACGGAATTTAAAAGACATAATTTTTCTGCTGTAACAGACCTCCCCAAATAATTATCCATCCTCTTTGACTTCACCAATATAGGCTATAATAATGGTATCTCATTGTCAAGATTTTACAACATTCTTAGATCAGATCTAATAATATTAGACGACAATTTATGGAAATATATCAACAATTTCAACAACTCCCAAATACATATAAATGATAAAACTTTAATTCACAGATCTGTTTACCATACCTCTTCTTCCACATATTGGAAAATTTTTACATGGAAATTCATTCATAGAAGTTTTATTACACCAAAAAAAGCCTTTAGAATAAGCAAGAAAGATTTTAATAGATGTTGGAGATGCAAGGTGCTAATAGATGCCGACAGGGCACATATGTTTTTAGAATGCAGAACAATAACCACATTTTGGATGGAGTTTAAAAATGTTATTAAAGCTTTGTGGTCGGACAGGTGCGAGATCTCTGATTCTATGATACTTTTTAATGCACCAATGCCAAGGTATGCTCCACTGAATCAAATGAACCTCCTTTGGACTCTACTTGCTATAGCAAGAAAAACTATTACTAGAAATTGGAAATGTAAAAATAACCTCTCATTAAGGAATTTTTATCTTTTACTAAGATTATTTGTAGTAGGGAATTACAAACAGCTATGTTACACTCCTCAAACATGACTCATAAACAAATTGCCTGGATAAAGCTTAAAAAACTATTAGACAAAATGTAATGTTATTGAAGATTTGGTATCTATTTTGGACTTTGTATATAGTTTTTGTAAAAAATTGATATTACGTTGCATTTTCTTGTTAAAAATTGTAATTATACTCTTGAAAATCAATAAAAAAATATGAGAAAAAAAAGTGTGCTGGGACCTGCATTATGATACTTTGTTATGGTTTTGGTAGGTGACATTAATGCATTCATTGCCTTATCAACATGTGCATTAGTCATGTGGCATTTAGTACAAAGCACATTAAGTGATCAATTTTATGTAATAGTTGTCTTTTGCTGTTATTTGTCAGCAACTTCTTAGAATTTGCCACTCACAGCATGGCACTGTCAAAGGCAGTTCAATGGTTCAATGGAGGCAGTGAACAATGCATGGAGGACACCAGCACTGTTACAGACCAGTGTACAGCTGTATTATGTGAAATGTAAAATTTTAACAGTTCACTTACTACATAATATTAATGTTGCAACTGTTTGTGAGTTATGGTTGTGTACTGTCATGCAGGTATTACAAATGCATTGCACAAGGCTCATTTCAGGGCATATTATGATTTGCAACATGAAGCTATACAGCATTCAGAGATGAACTTTGTCAGACTGTATATAAGTAGGCTCGTGGGTAAGTACTAAACTAGCTGTCCTTCTTAGCTTTTTTAAGCCTAGTCAATGTCGCAAAGGTGAGAATCAATCCCCGTACCTTATATCTGTGAAGCAAACACCTTAACCATTATGCCAACCCTTTCCCATGCCAATCCTCCCTCCTGTGTATGTGTGGAAGGTACAGCATCAAGTTCACATGGAATATGATGGTTTACACCACAAAAGCTGCTTTATACTCCAATCACATTGAAATAAAAACTGAAACAGTTCATGTAACTGTTGTCATTAGACAATACTGACAGCAGGTAAACTTTTTTGGCTTACTTCTTCTATGGGATAACCATCCTTGTGTGCCATAGCTCCCAATCGTGGATCTCCTAAATGTATAACATTGCTTCTCGAAATGTGGAATAAATGGGCAAAATGTGGAACATGTGCTAACAGCTTCCTAACAACTTCATCTAAGAAGCTCAATGGATGGTTAAATTATGTTGCTTTACACTTTTTTAATTAGCACTAAATATGTGGCAGACCCTTTCAATGTAGAGCAATAAGGAACATGGAGTTTCTATGTCTCAAGCTGAGGAACATTCTCCATTATGAGGTAAACTTGAGAGGTATGACATGTGCTCTTCCTTTCACAAATAACTAGATCATATCCATAAGCATGTACTGACATTCCTGCACCCACAACCCAGATGTAAATGAATTGTATCTACATGACCTTTGACATGAAGAACTTGCATCTTAATATCTTAATATATGACACATAACCATGTCTCTCATCTCTTGATGACTGACTTCTCATCTGTTATAGTTAGTCAACTAAAACAATGCAATGCATAAAAGGGCATAGGGCCTGGCTGGAGAAATGAAATCAAAGCAAAAAACAAAAGGAAAAGGATTTTTTTTTTGTGAACTGAACTCATCCTTAGGCCTTGGTGGGTACCTTCACATGGTGGCAGAAGAGAAAAAACATTGAAACAGGAAAAAATGGCAAACATTGCAGATACCAATTTAAGGTTATTAGTTGAGTGAATAAAAGAAAACAATATGTAGACAAGAAAACACAAGTGAGTTGGAAAAGAGAGCAAAAAATGACGTATTAAGAGAGAAAATGAGTCCACAGGTATTTGCAACATTAAATATAGGGGAATGAAGCTCTGACCTAAAATGATGCAGTTTATAGGCAGAAAAGAAATCGGTGTCGATTAATAATTTTAAAACAAGAATACTAGCACAGAAGTATAATGTAGTGATAAGTAATCAGTCTGATACAGACATGGGGGAATCTGAAATTGAAGTGCTAGATCAGTTAGAAAGTGAAGGATTTCAATGGAAATCCCAGACACAAAGCTCACTTCAGAATGGTGGTTTATTAAAACAGGTATAGCTTGAAGAAGTGACAGAAGAAGTAGATCAGTGCAGTAGTAGAGGAAAATCACTTGTTAATTCAGTTAATTGTTGAAACACTAAATATGCTTCACAAAACAAAATGTCACAGTCCTTTCAAAGCCAAGATCTTCCACACAGAGGCAGAAAGAGCAGAAAACGCAAACCATAGAAGTAATTCTCAATCAGAAGAAAATCATTTAAGAGAATATCTGCTGGGTTTGATAGAAATGGATACATATAATATGTATGAGAGACACAGGCTGAAAAAGTGATTGACAAAAAATGAATAAGCCAAAATAATAAAGTAATTAGAACTATAAATAAAGATTCATATGATATAACAGAAATTAACATAATACATTATTGCACAGTGAAACTAATAACAGAGAAGGTAATACCAAGAAAGCATAAATTAGTAAAGGAATGTAAAGGGGCAAATAGATCACTGCTATGGAAGCACTGACTAGAGACACTTGTGAAACAGTTAAGGAAATAAGTATCATTGTTGGAAAATATAGAAAAGGAAATCAGTCTAAAAAAGATATTAGAGAAGTGAATGAGCTAAAACAAAAATACAAGATCAAAACAGATCTGGATTTCAGTTATACTATCTCTACCAATAAATTCAAAATCTCTGCACATGTTGCAAAACTTAGGAGATACACTGAAAAATATAAAGAAAGCATACAAAACAAAAAGTTTGGGGATGACCCAAAGAAGTTCTACAGGGAGCTAAGGGAGAAAACAGCAATAGTTGAGATACCACCAAGAACAGAGGGAATTAATGCATTCTGGGAGATATCTGAGAGGACCTATTTGAGCACAATATGGAGGCTGAGTGGATAGAAAAACAGTTAAGAAACCCTGATATAGAAGATATGGATTGGAATGAAATAAATCCCACTGAGACAGAGATAAAGTTAAGCAAGACTCCTAAATGAAAAATGCCGGGTAGAGATGCTGTACCTAATATTTGGTTAAAACTGTTGTCATCTTTGCATTTTGACATAGCAATGAGTAAAAACTACTTATAAATGCTTCCTGAAATGACAGCAGACTAGCTAATGATGAGAAAAAACATACTCATACTTAAAAGTGGATCTGCAGATCACCCCAAGAACATGTGACCTATAACAGAAAAGCAAAAAGACACTTTGGTCACACACAGCAGGCAACTTTAATACAAAAATAGTAAGCGCTTTCATGGAATCCTTCCGTTTCATCAGACTAACAGTGAATATAGAAAACATCACATTTAAGAAGGTTTACTATATCAAATTAACCAATCAACAGTTATACTAGTAATTAGAGCCCTATTAACACTAAAAAGGCCATAGTTGCAATGCCTAATATAAAACAGGAAATAATTACATTAATCTCAAATAGATGGGCATATATTTAATACACTGTATGCAAAATACTTATAAATAAGAACAATAGCATTAATATAAAATTTATATAAAAATGTTGATATAAAATCAATTAAATCACAATACAGCCATTTATAAAATGAATTTCAATGCTTAAGGGCCCTAGCTCTAAGAAAGGGTTTAAGGGATACTTTATTATTAAGGCCTGGTGGCCTATCAGCTTGAAATTTCAGTATCCATTCCTGTTCTGAAGCTTCAGTATTATTGCTCAAATTACCCCCCTCTTATTAACAGGGACCACCTCAAGCACTAAAAACTTGAACCTATGAG
Organism: Protopterus annectens; assembly: GCF_019279795.1. NCBI lineage: Eukaryota > Metazoa > Chordata > Ceratodontiformes > Protopteridae > Protopterus > Protopterus annectens. Next base: position 887,175,204 of record NC_056745.1, read on the forward strand.
TAGGTCCCTCTTTCTGTACATGTACAGCTAGCGCATTGCTCTCTTTCACATTCTTAACGTCACGCATGTGCTCTAGGATCCTGTCTTTTAAATGTCGGTTACTCTTACCTATATAAAAGGCAAAACACTGTACACAGTAGCTAAAGTAAACCACATTCTTGGTGTAACAATCAGCATAAAATTAGCTTCTATTGTAAACCCCTACTGTGGGTGTATAAATTGTCTCCCAACATGTATACTAAAACATGCTGTGCATCTCCTACCTGTATTAGATATTATGACTGCCGCTGACCTATGCAAGCAATATACATATGGTGTGTGACATTGTTAAGAATAACTGGGACATTCTTTCTAGTGTGAAGGAATTAAATGGAGTAGTGGGAGAGCAACCATCTTTTACTTTCAAGAATAATAGATCTCTTAAAAGACAACTTTGCTATAAAGCTGTAAGCACCCATAAATATACTCATTCGGACAGACTTGGCACCTATACATGTAGGAGATGCACAGCATGTTCTACTATACATGATGCACTAATCATGCACGGACTAAGCCCTGGTATGCAAATCACCTCATTTCTAGGAGAAATCCATGCAAATGGGGTGATTTTGCAATCCAGGAAGCTTGCAATAGTGTGTGCAAGAAGACTGCTATCTGCAGAAATGTACTCAGTTAGTAACCGAGTACATTTCTGCAAAATCTGAAACGGAACTATGACACCTCCAAATAAAGGCTGCATATCATTGAGGAAGCATGCCAATGGCCAAGTATAAGGCCATTGGCATTGCAAACAGTTTCAAAAATAAAAAAAAATCAACATTTATTTTTTTTCACCGAACTCGGCTGTTTAAGCATAGGGCAGCAGCGTGCAAACGGGATCGGGGGGAAAATAATAAAATAAACCTAAAATAAGCATTCTAACTAAAATCAGTATATTGCCATGCAAGTCAGAAGACAACCTGGCCAGTGAGTAATGATTGCTAAGAGGGGAGGCTCAGGGTGAGACATGTAACTATGCATTAACAGGCAATTCTTTGCAAATGAGGGGAAGGATAGTGAATCCCAGTTTTTCCCAGCATGTGAGGCAATTCCCAACAGTGTAAGAGTATGAATAGCTGAGTGCAAGACTAGGATATAGGTGACATCATGGGGGTGTGTGTCAGGCATACTGTAAGCGGATTGAAGCCCTGTGGCTTGGTATTGCTCCTAGCTTACCTGTGCTAAGCTAGGGGGTATGTCTGAATCTGCCTGGCACTCTTTACAAAGCCTAAGCGGATGTGCACGCCACTCACCAAGTTTCAAAAGAAGAAAAAAAATGATAAACCAGGAAATAGCAGCAGTGTGCACATGTTAGCACTCTGTTTGCGCGGCACGCACACGAGCTTAAACAGGAAGTCAATGGGAAGGGAAAACAGCAGTAGGAAGATAATCAAGGAGAACTAGCTTAGCTGGCAGGTGAAATGTATCAGAATCAGCCAATTACACAGGCAGCAGATCAACCCAGCCAAGAACACAACTATAAACTATGCAAACACCTTCCCCTCTGTTTTTTCCCACACTCTACACCACCGGTGTATACAAGCGGGGAACTTTTAACAAACACACCTACAAAATGAGAAGGGCTGCAAGAGGCCACATAGAACAACATGTGCAAGAGGCTGAGGCTGGTGAAGATGTGAATGCTGCCGAACAACCCACAGTGAGGAGACAGAGAAGAGTATACAGACCCAGGGTAACCTACCAGGGGCTACATGAGCTGGAGATAGTGGAACACTATAGGGTGGACAGAGACCTCCTACAGCAAATTCTTGAGCTCTGCCGACCACACCTGACACACCAAACTGGCCGAGGGGAACCCATCCCAGTGGATATCAAGGTATGTGTAGTCCTAGGTATACTAGCCACAGGTACCTCTCAAAGCACAACTGGGGATACCATGGGGATCTCACGGACATCAGCATCCAGAGTATTCTACCAGTTCCTGGATACCATGTCAGCACATGCCAGTGAGCACTTATATTTCTCAACAGACGTGAGGTGTTGACCAGCAATATGCATCTCTTCCACCAAATAGCAGAATACCCTGGTGTAGTGGGTGCTATAGACTGCACACACATATGCATCAAAGCACCACCCGGTGAGCAGGTTAGGGCTTACATCAACCACAGGGGCATCCCTTTCATCAACTGCCAGGTCGTATGTGATGCCCAGGGCATTATAATGAATGTGTGTGCTGGCTGTCGTGGAAGCTATGATGATTCACACATATGGCATCTGACGCAGCTGTACCAGAGATTTGCCAATGTGGACATCCTCTATGGTCACCTAGTGGGGGATGCTGGGTACACACTGAAGCGGTGGCTGATGACACCCATCAGAAATGCACACACACCTGAACAACAACGCCATAATGATGCACACGCACAGGCCAGACATATGATAGAGTGCGTGGGATGCTCAGGTCACGGTTTCGGTGTCTGGACACATCCAGTGGAACCTTGCAGTATTAACCAGCTACATGTACCCAAATTGTCATGGTATGTGCTATGCTACACAATATGATCCTGTGGAAACAGCTACAGCAGAAACAGCATAGGGCAAGGCCACACAGCCCCCCTACCAATGCCAAGGCCTGCACAGGCACAGATTGACTCGGAGGAGGAACAACCTGAGCCTGCCCCAGTAGGCAGAAGGAGGCGTGCCCAGTATGCCCTGGCCTTAGCAAAAAGGCAACGCATAGCACATGCACTGACACAGTAGGGACCCAGGGAATGACACCTCTCTCTGACTCACACATACAGTAAAAGGGATGCCAAGCATGACACTACCTGTGCTCAACCATGTATAGGGAGTGTACTATGTGCATTGGACATAGGCAGCCCTCCAGCACCATACACAAGTCTGGCACATCCTCAAGGTAAGTCAATCAACCTACCAATTGCAAAATAGAGTAGAATGTGTTGTTACTTGTAGCTTTGGTATGGATGTGAGCATGCAAGGGAATTGGGTGGCCGAATATTATGGCAGCAGACAGTAGACACCCATAGTGGCACCATGAAATCTGTAACACTTACTGGAGTCACCATAGTAGCCAGTACTACACAGGGTGACAAAACTCACTGCAGGAAATGGGCTGAGCTACATGTGTGTCCATAAGACCCACACATGCCAGTCAGGAAGGTTTACATACCCAACATAGGTTCATAGGTACATAGGTAGGTACTAGGCTATCTACCCGAGGGCATTTATAAGCCTAGTCAGAGTGTGTCAGCTTTCGCCGCCCCATTGATTAATTAACTGAGCCTCTGCTGCAGGGCTGCAGTCTCAGCCAGTGGGACAGGTGTAGACAAACCTAAACAGATCCTGTGCTATGGCCCCAGAATGATGGCTATTGTTAACCTCCTCCCCAGGCCTACACAGACAGACCACATCAGGGCAGGCAGTGGGATGTTAGTTCTGAAGGGTAGGAAGTCACACAATAATATGCAGGGCAATCAAAGGCATGATCTGTAGTACACTGGTATGCCTCTAGTCAGCATGATAGTTAGCAATACAGAATGAAATGGAGTACCTGACATACCAGTACAATCATAGCAAATGTGTACAAGTGTCACGTGTGCCCCCCACATCCTACATAGTAATGTAATAACAGTCAGGTGTGCCCCCCAATCCTGTGTAGAAATGTCCACATCCTAGATAGTAATGTAATAACAGTCAGGTGTGCCTCCACTACTCCTGTGCAGAAATGTAGATACAGTCAGGTGTGCCCCCCACTATGCAGAAATGTAGTCACAGTCAAAGCCAAATGATCGATGGATACCCTGCAGAGACAGCATGCTGCCTGTTGGTGTACAACACAAAGGTCAGCCCTACAGCACAAACTACCTGGACACGAACCATAAATACAATACAGATGGTCATAATGGGCATGCTCACACACTTAAACACATGAAGGCCATGACTGCAAACACCAGTGGACCAGACATATCTGGCAGATGCAGTTGTTAGTGCAGACACATGTCAGTATGCACCACTCACGCCTTGCACACACAGTGGATAGAAATACAGGTATATATGTCAGGACAACACAGTAATATAAGCCAAAGGTAGACATACATAGATGTGTGGAAGAGGGTCACTGTGACAAGGAGCCATCCAGGCCTGTCCCACCCAGCACACAGCCAAAGGGCCACAAACACGAGGTGCAGATGTCACCCACTGCAGATACTAGCCACCAGTATCTGTTAGCATTACAGACTATGTGGTGCATGTGCTAGCTGTGTAACATGACTGCACAAGGAAGTAGTCATCTAGTAGTTGTATACATGTACCTGTGACATATGACCCCGTGTGTGCCCGCATGTGGTGTGTCAGCCCCTAGATGAATGGGTTATGGCCCATGCACACACCACCCTCCCCATAGCTCTACTATGACAAGCCTGCTGAGGTCATCCAATGTGAAATACACCTTTGGGAGAATAGTAGCCCAGTAATCTCCATTGCGCATCCTGTACCTGCGTACTGCTGTAGTGCGATAAAGTCGGTTGGTAGGTGTTCTAACCCCAGACCTGGCAACTGTGTGTGTGTGTCTGTCTGTCTCTGACGGAGTAGAGAACAATGCTTTTTAGAGTACTCACACTCCTTACAAGTCATATACTCAACTTTGGCAAGGCTGCTGATGTCATCCACCTAGAAATACACCTCTGGGAAGGTTACAGCCCAGTAATCTCTGTAGCATGTCCTTTAACTGCGTACTGCTGTAGTGTGATAAAGTAGTTAGGTAGGTGTAATAACCTCAGACTTGACAACTGTGTGTGTGTCTATCTGACTGAGTAAAGGGCAATGCTTTTTAGGGTACTCACACTCCTTACAATTCATATACTCAGCTTTGGCAATGCTGCTGATGTCACCCACCAAGAAATACACCTCTGGGAACATTGTAGCCCAGTAATCTCTGTAGTGCATCTGGTAACTGCGTACTGTTGGAGTGTGATTTAAAACTGTGGTAGGGTTCCATTCCCAGCCATGGAAGCTCTGGATGTTTTGTGTATGTTTCAATGTCTGTGTACAGAGCAATGCATTATAGGCCAGTCACCCGCAGTACATTTGAAGTGACCTACTTTGGCAATCCTGCCGATGTCATTCCTTGTGAAATACACCTTTGGGGAAGGAGTTTTCTAGTAATCTCTGTGGTGCATCCTATAACAGCTCCATGCTGTAGTGTGATATAGATCTCAGTCATGGGTTCTATATCCGCACATGTCAGTTGTGGATGTTTTGTGTGTGTCTCACTGTCTGTGTAGGGAGTAATGCATTTTAGCCTACTCGAAGTACATTTGAAATGCCCTACTTTGGTAATCCTGCTGATGTCATTCATTTGGGAAAGGAGTACTCCAGTAATGTCCATGGCATGTATAATAACTGTGTAGTGCTGTAGTGTAATAAACTAACTAGGTAGGGGTTCTACTCCCACACATGACAGACGTGTGTGTGTGTGTGTGTGTGTGTGTGTGTGTGTGTGTGTGTGTGTGTGTGTGTGTGTGTGTGTGTGTGTGTGTGTGTGTGTGTGTGTGTGTGTGTGTGTGTGTATGTGTTTGTAACTTGTATCCAGTGTAGAGGTGGCTGTGAGTGTGTAACACCTGTGGCCAATGTGGAGTGGGTTTTGCATATTTCTTATATGGTGGCCCTATGATATATCACAATGTCAACTGTACTGGGATAACATATGTTATATAGGTGAGAGGCTGGGGTGCAAAGCCATACCCATACATGTGACATCAAGGCCAGAGAATCACAGTTAGCAACCCCAGTATTACCCAGAGCACACTCTCAACTCATGTCTCATACACACACATGCCTAGGCAACAGCCAATATGTGGGTAGCACACTGCATATTGGCCACCAATATTAACTATGGAGTGATAGCAGTGGGCTACAGAGGGCATGTCACCCTGCCCATCTGTCCAATATGCACGTACATGCAGACAGTGCACCTCCCCCATGTTCCCCAATGGACACCTGCACCACCTTCACATGTGACCCCCAGCAGACATACAATGCCTGACAACATGCCCTGTATGGACAGATGCCAGAGACACCAGGGAATGCTGTTAGCATTCTATCAATGTAGGTGCAGTGTAAACCTGCTGCCCATTACCAGTACCTGCCACAGGTGGGCAAGACTGGCACATCTGATGATAATCTGTGTTCACAACATGGGCCAGACACCCCAAGTACAGTTCCACATGTCACTGTACATGCATGTGGGAGGTGTGCACATCCTGGACACCATCCATGTCATGGAGTAAGGAACATATACATGGCAGGGGATGCACAGCACTGGCCACACACAATAGCCACCCAAGTGACTGGATGGGGGATACAATACCCACCTGTGTGGGTAAATGCAGAAATGACAGCCCTGAGCCACAATGCAGACCATTGTCATGTCACCTGATGCCAAGGTATACCCATCACCTACCCTTGTGTAGCCTGCTGGCACAGTTGACCACCACACACCCTTGCAGACATGCACCCATGCATGTGAGTACTGGCACCCAGTGTGTTCATGTGTGTGTTATATGGTGCGTATGTCCCATCCACACTCACTACAACCCCCCTGGGCATACTGAAGCATGCTATTTGATGTCTGATATCTCCTCATAGTCTTTGCCCATTCAACCTCTGTATGACCCGTGTGGTGCATGTGATACCTGCATGTTGATGTGTTGTGGCAATCCCACTAATGATGAGTTGTACTCCTGGCCCTGCCAAGTGTGTCAGTGTGTCTGTGTCTCTGTGAGAGTGTGGCTGTGTTGACGCTGGCACCTGTTCATGCGGACAGGCATGTGTACATCACCTACCATATATCTACCATATCCCTGTTGCAGATGTCACTCACCATCACATAAATGTTCTGATTGCTCCACAGCAGGTAACCCATGTGGCACATCCAATAACTGCATCAAACTCTAATAGCACTACATAGTTGTCAGGGGATTGATGTCCTGTGCTGGTAGGTGTGTGACACAAACAAGATTCAGTTTTACTCTCTCACCCCTCCCTGACAAGTGTTTGCCTCTGTCTAGCTCCCCCACTCCCTCTCTGGTGGATATGGAGACCCACACCTGCTTTGCTTAGGCAGTAGCATGTGTATTTTAAGTGATGCTCATGATCAACTGATGGTCTCTGCATGAATTGCAGCCCTCCCATAGCTGATTGCATGTGAAACTGCTGTGGTAACATTCCCATAGCCAATTGCAGGAAACACACTCCCATATCTAGGAACATCATGGTGGTGTTGGCCCTTTTCATTCACTGTGAGCAGGAACTATATCTGTTGTTTGGCAAACAGCATCTCAGATGGATTGGGGATTTACCTCTAACAACATACACTGTGGAAAGAGGGCAACAAACAGGAGGGGGATGTGCCTACCTGACTACAGACTGCAAGTGCTGCTATACTGCATTTGGAGTAATGTTGGTTTAACAGTGTTTGTCTGGATATGGCTGTCATACATGTAGCAATACCTGCCATGTCAGTTCCATGTATATGAGGAATCCCCATCTGCAGGGTCATCTGCAGACTGGACAGTGTTGTGCCCTTGGTTTCATGTGTTAGCCATGGAGCATATATCTGTGAAATGCAGAAGGTCGTGGAAGGATTGCAGTCTGTAGATGGTGAAGGTTGTGACAGTTACTGACTTCATATCCCCTATTGGACATATGTTGCAACAAACCTTGTTACAATGGTAAATGTATGAGGTTATCACAGCAACATGTCTATATTGGCCCTGTGTATGTGCTGTCAGCCACACCTCTGTCAACCTTTGTACATATGTCTTGCATGAAGTGATGCATATGTGCTGTACACCATAAATAGTGTCATCATATCTGATAACAAGCCAGTGATATATCTGATTGCTACACATGTTATGTACAGTAGGGATTATATTTCATGACATAACCTGGACATTCTGTAGATGTTTGTACAGTACTGAGGTCTGTGTAGTGATGGTGAATGTTGGAAGTGTGTGTATTGTTAATATGTACTGTAGCCTGTGTACAGACTGTGGTAGATGTCATTGTTCTAGTTCCCCTTCTATCTGATGTTACCTGCTGCCCCACTGTATGGTACCATTTTGGCATACATATTTGTAGGGCCATGCATACACATGTCCCATACTACAGACAGCCATCAGACCAAACTGTGTAGCAGCCTAGTATATGTGGGGACATTCTGTGAGTGGCATATATGAGGATGGTGTAGAACAGATAGTCCATATACTGTAATATTATGCTAGCTTACCATATGTGGATGTGGCTGTGTTCACATTGGTTGTGGTTATGCACTTTCACACAGGTGTATTTTACCCTGTACTGTGACATGCCTGTTGAGCCTGCATATACAGGTACATGTGCATTCCCCTATAGGAGATGTAGGCCAGTGTTGATCCAGTCTGCCTGTAGCCTGCACAGTGCATTGTTACATGCCTAGCAGCTTAGTATACTTACGCAGTGAGATGTCATGTGCAGAAACTTGCCAGATCTACTGCTGCCGGGCCACCCTTAACAGTCATGTAAGTCAGACAGAGCAGTGGGCTGCTGTACAGATGTATGTCAATATCTAGTGGGTAGTATGTGTCCATGGCACCCCTGTACCAACAGTCATTCTGTGTCAGGCCAGACAGGAGTGTGTGAATGCAAAACCTATGGTGGCAAATGTATACCAGTCATTATGTGTCATACCCATCTACATGGCTGTCCTCATCCATATTGTCAGGCCTGGTACACATGTTGTGCACTAAGAGATTATGTGTATACCTCTGGATTGTACAGGGTATGTCTGAAGTTCCACATACATTGGTCAATATCACTGCTGCACTCCACAGGGGCATTACATGCTAGCAGCATTTTTTTTTCAATTATTTCCTTAGGATGTCTGTCAGTAGCCAATGGCACACATGATATAAGCTGATGTGACCTTCCACACACACTGTGTCTGTGAAGAATATCCCAATGACAGTAGCAATAGTCTACTAATATACCTGCTATACATACCTGACATACCTTTGCACTATGACTTTGGGACTTATAGGGGCTGCGGTAGGGCTACACTCCATGTCCAGGACATATGGTGGAAATATATGTACATATCCTTATCCAGATAGCCATATACATATATATATATATATATATATATATATATATATATATATATATATATGATTACACATGTGTACTACTTCCAGTTACCACTGTCATGGCAACCACCCACTATAAATCCCTACAGCATGTGGGCGTGGTCCCTTTACATTTCCTGTGTGATGGACATCCTTCCTGTGTGTGGGCATTAGTGTTACAGACAGCAGGTAGCAATATCTCTTACAGCAGAACCTGCAGACACAGGCCAAATACACATTTGGGTAAGGTACCAGACCTACAGACAGCATGAGTAGTGTTGCTGTGTGCATTGTATCTTGCTGGGATTACAGGGTTTCTGTGTACATGGTACTTTTTTATGGAATGTTGTCTGTCTGCATAGCTCTCAACTGTGTGCCTATCCATATGATACCAAGAGGCTTGGCTGTTAAGTTTTATCTGTGCACCACACAGGTATTGTTCCAGACATATCAGTGGCATTCTGTCTGTTGAGTGCTATCAGTACATGGCTACATCCATTTGTATTTCAATGTCATATTCTTGCATAAGGGTATGCTGCAACAAATCCTGTAACACCAGCAATTTCCAGGGTGTGTAACAGCAATAATGCAAATATGGCCCTATGTTCCTACCTCTGTCCTCCACATATATGCCAGTCTTTGTCCTGCTGTGATACAGAAAGGGGTTGTTAGGTAATGGCCTATCATTATTTACTGCTAGCATTACTGCTATCATCCCAGTCATGTCATGGACTCCCACAACAACGGCTGGGCATAGTCCATATATATATAGGGGCAACAGCTGCACAACACATATGTGCCCTTGTACATTCCAGAGGTCAGTGTGTGGCACAGTGTTCCTTGCCTTTGTACAGCCTTTTATGGGGGGGGGGGGTCAATGCCATTAACCTAGGCTATGACACCTTTTCAGGGATATAACTGTTAAGACAAGGGTCATTCAGTGTGATAGTGAGATGTTAGGTTAAGCAATGTTATGTACAAGATACTGTGACATTAACACAAGTGCTACATTTCCCCCAGGGCTTGACTACAGGGTGTAATTGGAGGCTGCAGAACTACATCTGTAATTGTTGATTGTTACTTATCTTGAAGGCAAATCCTGTGTTTACTGTTGTACTAATTGAAGGCCTTGGCCTGGACAGCATAGTGTGGTATATATCCACATTGCTTGCATCTACTGTTTTGTGTGGGCCTTGCATTCATCACTGACTACATATTTCAAAATGTATGTGGTGTAAGTACTGGCATACATTAATGTATAGTACACAAATAAAGGTTTTCTGTGTATGCATACATGTGTGTGGTGTCATGTCCTTTGAATTGTGGGTGGGTATATGTTTAATGTATGTATTCTCATTTGTGGGAATGGTTGCCACACTACACATTTCACAGGTGGCAGTAACAGGGACTGTGGCTGAGGGATGAACTTTGCACGCAGTACTTCCACACTACTTCTACATATGTATGCCTACTAATACCTTTTGTCTGTGTATATGTGCATGTGCCTATATATATCTCATATAGCTATATCTATATACATGGATCTATATAAATATATATATATATATATATATATATATATATATATATATATATATATATATATATATATATATATATATATATATATACACACATATGAACATATTTATGTATCTATATACAGTTGATGTTATATGATTATTTGTGAGTCACACACACACACACACACACACACACACACACACACACACACACACATATATATATATATATATATATATATATATATATATATATATATATCTACATACAGCTATCTGTCTACATTTACAAATATATATCTGTTCATATGTCCATGCATGTTCGGCTCATATTTTTGCCTGTACCTCATTCTTTTGGCAATTGACATGGATGATCACAGCATTGAAGTCAGTAACTAGTGCCAACACTTTTGTGTTTCAGACTTCATCTCCTTCTACATATGTGTTCTAATACATATAACTGTGTAACTAGCACCATTTTAAGTGTATTAGAGCAGTAGTTGACATATATCCCTATTTGTACCCACATTGTGGCATACTTTGTCCAGACTTCTTGCATTAACAGGTTGTGTGGTATGATATTACATTTCCTGTACTGTTGACTGATTGTGCTGGATGATATGTTTGTGAAAACATCAGGGTTATGTATATCTGCCATAATTTAGTGATTAAATCACTTTGTGTATGGAGTGCAGGGTCCTGGGTTTGAGCTTTGTAGAGGCAGTTTATTTTATTGTTGGGCAGAACACGGGCCGTTGGATACAGAGTGATTAAGGCACTTTAAAGCAGTTGTAAGCGGGTTTGTGTGGGTTTGCATGGAGGTAAGCACTGCTAACTTCCAGTTATAGTTTCTTACACTCAGCTTCTAAATTGCTTAACCTGTGTTGGCAGTTCTTATCCCTGTGGAAACAGGCTGAAACCCGCTTACTGCTGCTTAAAAGTGCCTACTCCCAGTTATCCCGTGCTAATTTTTTTAAAAGAAAAGAAAACTGGGTTGATAGGAAAGTGGTGAAAAAGGGGCACAAAGAGGGTATGACAGCAGGGAAAATTACTAGGCATGTGCAGGAAGGGTGTAGGAAAGGTCCATAGCTGCCCATTTTTTCTAAGGCAACAGCTGTGCATATACACTGCATTTGGAGGTAGAGTTGGACCCTCAAAGCCCTGGGAGATGGGTGAGGACAACATAAATTCATTGTGATGCCAATTAGACCAGATTACATGTGTTCAGTGGACATGTGTGCAAAATGGACAGCTATGTATGGGGTGAGATTTTTTGTGGGAACAGATTGCCCTTTTTTTTTCAGGTGAGAGTGGGATGTTGGGGAGGTGTAGTAGGTATATTTGGGGAGATAGACTGGGTAGGTTAACAGAAAAGACAAACAAGGTGCATACAGGGTCAGTATATGACACATGTTGGGGGTAAACAACTTGGATGGGGAGGGGTGTTTGGAAGTCGCAAGCCCTTGAGCCCCAAATGGAAACAGTGGGACTGAGGTCCCCACCCATGGGCAGTCACCACTGCACCTTCACGGCCCCAAAGGTGGCTATGTTGGGGGCTGTGTAGAAGGGGCAGGCTCACCCTCTAATTGTGTCACTCGGTCCTCAAGCTGGAGTAGCTGGTTTTGAAACTCCAGATCAAGCTCCCTATGCAACATGGCCCAGACATGTCAACAGGTGACAGGTTCCTCTCCACGCACGCTCATGGGGGGGGGGGCAAGCACCATCCCCTGCAGCGGTTCCACCCGAAGGTGGTGCAGGGACATGGAGGAGGAGGTCCCAGGCTGAGTCCCAGATGTGCTGGTGCCCAGTGCCATGGCCAGCTGAAGTGGGACAGGTGGGTCTGCTGGGACTGGCCTTCCCATATGAGCTATATTGTAGCAGGTGTATGGCAAATTTGGGTTGGTAATAGTCAACAGCATTCTGGATTAGTTATAACAGCATGCATAGGTATTCCCATTAACCCAAAACACCAGATTTAAAACAGTTGCAGAGCAAGGAGAACACATGCATATATGGAACAACAGTGGGCATTACAACAGCATGCAGGTTTCATTGATGGTAACAGTCCACCAATATGGGTGTATTTTAACATGGAACATGCATAGAAACAAATGTGAATATTTATGAACCATTGGGACATATGTCCCAACAAAAGTTAGGAGTGCACACATACCGATTGAGGTGTGTCATTGGGTTATTTTTGCACATATGGTAGGGGTGAAAGAGAGAGTTCAATTAACAACTAATATATTCTTGTAGTTTTCACAACATTTTTAGTCACTGCAATGATCTGTCTCTTAAATGTATTATTACACTACCCAATGGCCTTACATTGTACACTGGTATGTTTATAGATTATTATATACGTGAACTGTGTCTTACATACAGGCGTGACAAGATGCAGGTGTTAATGCAACATATGCTGAGAATTGCTCTCATACACTTTGGGTGAGGTGTTAGAATGACAGGTTTGTTTTCATATACATTCTCTGATTATGTACACGTTTGACTATCAGTACATTTCTTGGATCATCACACTGATTTTTCTGGGGAATAGGGTACCAGGCTGGTGATGTCGGCCATTTATCTGGACATGCTGGACAGATTGGAACAGTTGTGGGGTATGAATATGCATACAACTTTCTATCTGAACATTCTAGCAAATTCTGTACAGTTGGGTGTAATTATGCATACAGCTTTCTATCTGAACATTGTAACAAAATCTGTACAGTTGTGGGGTATGATTATGCATACAACTTACTAGCACTCCCAGGATTCAAACCCCCTGCTGTGTATGACAACAAAACTATAGTTAACATCACCGTACACTGTGCCATCAGGGACTTGACATTAAGATTTCTACTATTTCTATCTAAGTCTCCCTCACTTGTAAAATATGACTGACCTCTTGGCACTTCCAACATTGTTATACAGTACTTCATACACATTTTATCTGCATACTATAGTGTGTGCAACACTGCTTAATACAACAGTACTATTTATAGTATGCAACAGTTCAACAACATATGAAAGAAGAGTACACAGAAGCACACCGGGGGTTATACCTTTATTCACAGAACAACTACTGTCTGTTTATTTTAACTGCGGAGCTTTTCTCCCCGTGCCTCCGCTGAAAGTGGACCTACATCCAGTCGGACACTCCCGGTCAACAAATGTAAATAAATAAAATAAATAAATAAATTATACATTTATTTCTACTGGTACGACACTTTCTAAGGCTCTTATATTTATTTGTTATGACAGTACATACAGACAAATACTAACCTGCCTTGTGATGCAGCCTTTGCAACCTAGCATCATGGGCTTGCTGGTTCGCAGCTCGCTCATCTGCAGCTGTCAGAGAAATACAGTGATATTTAACCATACCTATCCATGTATACACAAGCTAGGCAATTATTAACTACTTAGTAGAATGAGTACTTACTCAGTACTGGGGCATTAGGCATCTGCCGAGACTCCTGGATCCACTGTTCCAGTACATCCCCCCTCCGCCGCTTCAGGTGAGCATGGTGGTGCCTGACCTGCTCACCAGTCCTGGGGATAACTGTGGCACTGGTGAGGTCATGGGCGAGACTGTCCCAGGCCTCTGTTTTATACTGTGAGCCCTGGTACTGGCCCTGCAGTAGTCTCTGCTCATGGTGTTTTACCAGGAGCCATACCATGAATTTTGACTCCTGGATGCCCCAGCGCTGTGATCTAAATCGAGTGTCTTCACCCACACCAGCCATTCTGCCTGCAGTAGGAAGCTACAACCAGTTATGAGAAGTATTCCCACCTGTGGGGTTTAAATACGGCCAATTTCCCACACTTTCTTGTGATTGGCCGGTTTTGAAAAAGGCTAAGCTGTGGGCACACCTGCTTACATAAGGATGGCACTGATTAAAGAGGTATACCACTAGGCAGATTGGATTGGCTCCCCTAAGTTGAGCTGTGCTGCGGGTAGCATTGCTTAATAGTTAATTAGCATTGTATTTGCCTTTTGGTAGTGATTTATTCTTCATTACAGGTTATATATGTGTCTGGTATCCGTCATTTATGTGTACATACACTGTATGGGGGCCTGGGAACTTCTACACTTTATTACAATAACACCTCAAATCTATGCTTACTGCAGTACTCCAGTTCACATATTTATGTTCTGTGGCAGGTTATATAACATCACCCTGTACATAGATTCAGTTCACATGTTTGGTTTGGTTTTCCTGTGGTGAGGATTAGTTTGCTGATACCTCATTTATATGTATTGCTATGATGACTTAGTGGTTAACTACTGTGACTGTGGTATACAGGGTCCTGAGTTTGAGCTTTGTAGAAGCTGTTTATTGTGTTGCTGGGCAGAACACAGGCTGTTGAGTACAGAGTGATTAAGGCACTTTAAAGCAGTTGTCTGTGGGTTTGCCAGAGCTAAGCAATGCTAACCTCTGGTTAAGTTTCTTACACTCAGTTAGCTTCTTGTTGTTGTGACTTTTGGCTTTTCCTGGTTAGAGGTCGCCACAGTGGAACTCTGGTCCGCTAATGATTGGCAGTAGATTTTCACGTGCCGAGTTGCCAGCCCTGATGCACAGCCTTCAATGAAGGTACGCTCAGTTAGCTTCTACTTTGCTTAATCTGTGTAGGCAATGCTTACCCCCATGCAAACGCACTTAAACACACTTATTAGTGCTTATATATGCTTACTACTGCTTATTTGTGCTTAAACCTGCTTACTAGGGCCTTATTCATTATGACACTGACACTTCACATGTGCATTCAATGCAGTACTCCAGTTCACATTTAAATGCTATTTAGTAGGTTATACAGCAAACAAATGTAAAAAATGTTCATATACAGATTTCACATGGAAAATGGCATGTGCTGCAGTGGGACTCGAACCGGGAATGCTTGCTCATTAGGCAGATGCTTTGACCACTACACTATTGCTGTGTTGCTTCATTTGCATATATCTTCCTTGTTATCCTCTTCAGCCTTTTAAGCTGCTTTAACTGTAGCTAAGCGATGGGCACACCCGCACACCTACGGTTAGCTGTACTCAGGGTTTAAAAAAAAATAAAGGGGTTTCTTCTTTTTATTTTTATGCCCTGTTGCTGTTGTACACATGGGGGACTGTTGGTGGGGATATGCGGACACCTATGAGTGGTCTCACTCATTTATTTACACTTTCTGCAGTCCTTCATTGCATGGGCATCTATATTGATCGAGCTCTGCTCTCAGACACGCCCCCTCTACTTGTCCACTCTCCGTGTAGGATTTGGAGCTCAGGCAGTGCACCTTCATTAATATACATGGCTCGCTGCCATTCTCCTCCTAAACTGCCGCTTCCATGCAGGACTAGTCTATTCCTGCACAGAAGATTAGTAAATCTGGGGGGGAGGGTGGTGACATACTTAATAGTAGTTAATGAAAATAATTGCAGGTGTATCCTTCTCTGCATGTCGACAAATGTGCAGCAAGTCACATTCATCTCCTATCAACATTTCAGTTTTGAAGTCATTTAAAAGTGCCCTGGAGTGTCCCTGATAATTTTTGGAGTTCTCCCAAATTCTGATAAGGTGTGTGGGTAGGTGGGGGGGGGGGTTGTACATGTATCTATTTATAGATAAGTTTCTTGTTAGGATTCCTCTGCTTTTTATTCATGTATTCCAAGTTGCTCTATCTGTAGTTTTGACATTTGTACTTACTCACTTACTGACCTTAATCAAGTTTACTCTTCTGTGTTTTTATTGTGTACACAAGCACTCAACATGGCTGCTATCTTGTGTTCTGACCACAAGCAGGTGCTTATCATTTTGTATATTCAATGAGCAATGCTATTCATCATGCATGAATGGCCAAATGTGTAGCCTTTGGCATGCCATGTACATGCTTGTTAATAAATCCCCAGGTGCATGTATAAAAACAATTAGTACAAAAAGGCACTTACACTAGTAATATACATGCTGTGATATATTAAATAAACAAATGTTTTCCTGCATCCTAAAAATAAATTATGAAATAATATTATATATGAAAGTATAAAAATAAATGTTTTACTGACTAGGTTGTACCTAAAAGGAACAGGCTCCCTTGTTCAGAAAGAAACCAAGGCACTGAATATTTTTTTTTCCTCAGATCTCTATGAGGGACCATAAATATGTAGCTAAAAGATGAATATCAGGCATAAGGTCACATTTTTTTGCCCATACCTGTAATCACAATATGTATAGACACACATGAAATGATGTATTTAACTAGGCAGGCCCATGGGAAATAAAGTCCCTTTTGGGGGGGGGGGGTGAACCAAAAATATTCTCTCACAGCTTGCAAGTGGAAATTGAGCAACTCAAACCCAGAACTACATAAAAAAGATTAGTAACAGCTTGTAGCCTTAATCCTCTGATGTATATTAACAGGCTAACAATAAAGTAATGTGTTGCTCACTGGTGAGCAAGCTTAAACTGTAGCAGATATAGCACTACAGTTTACATAGTGTTAAACATATTGATCTACATCCAGAATCAGATGAACCAGTTGATAGTGGTACTGGTGATAAGCATGCCATAGGGCTAGTGGTTATGGATCAACTATTAATTCTATGTTAAACTACATTTTCACATAGGTCAGCTAGCAGCCATAAGCTATGTGTATAGTTATAAAGTTAGTGATTACTCATGCCAAAAATCACAAGGATTATGCCAGCCCTTAATAATATAATGTCCCAAACCACATGACAAATGATAGATTATTACTCCTATTATGTTTAATCTATGTACTGATAGCATATCCAGCTGAAATGGGATTGGCTTATTTGGTTTTGACTAGGTTACCAGATATATTTCTTGAACAACACATGAAAAATGCTGAACGCAGTCCAGAGAATGATTTTCTGTTTCCATAAGTGTGCTGTAGGATTCTGAGCAAATCATTTAATCAGGCATTGCATCCAGGTTGCTCCACTAAAGAAGCTCATACCTAGTGATTTTATCTGATTAAAAAACAGTAAAAAAATATTCTAAAATGTATTCCAAGATAAATGAATACCTGTAGGTCTCACCTGTTCTTTTGAAACAATATTGTAGCAACTAAATGCAACATATTTAATATGTCTGTGAATTTGGTATCAACAACTTCACATAAATCCTTTAGACAACCTATGGAAGGGCAAGAGACTTAGGTTAAACATTTGCATGAGAGAACTGCATATAATTGGAATGTAGTACTAGCATAGGGAAAGAAACAAAATCATCCTAGTGTTGTGCAAAGAAGGTTAGCAGGCTGGAGCTAATGCATATTGAGTAAGACAAAATGCTGGGATTATAGGTTCATAGGTTCATAGGTTCATACTAGGCTATCTGCCCAAGGGCATTTATAAGCCTAGCCCATAGTTATGTGGCTTTCGCCACCCCTTTTTTTTGAATAAAAAAATGCCTATCATTTTGCTGTGCCTCTGTCAAGCAGTGACACTGAAGTAATCCCTGGGGTATATCTGCAATCTCCCATCCATTGGTCAAGATTCCTCTTGAACAAGGAAGAGGTGCTCCTCCTCTGTACCACAGGGCATTTGTTCCACAGCATAGGGAGTCTCTGGGTGATGAATCTGTCCCTCCAGCATTATGGGGGTTTCTCAGTGTCCAGGTGGCATAATCAGAAGAAATACACTTCAGAGAACACTGTAAAACTAGGTATTCTGCAAATTTATTTTGGAGGGAAAAATTCACTCATGAAAGTAAAGTAGCACCTTAGGTATTGTATATCAACTAGAGGTCAAATTTAGTTTTTTTATGGCTGACAATCAGTGTATAAATGACACTGAAGCAATTACAGCAGAAAAATGAGACATTGGAATTGTTGTTTATGTCCATTACTATCATGGGGGTGGGATTTGCTTAGAAACCAAGACTGCATCCAATGTTGAATGAAAAGGCTTGTTGTGAATTGCTTTATGCTTAAGCTGATTTAATACACAAATGATAATGTTGATTTAACTCTTATTACAGGTGACAATTAATCTCAGCATCCGATGAGAAAGCCAGTTCAGCAGATGCAAAAATAGCAGTTTTTCTACTTTTCCTCCAACCAAAACTGTAAAAAACACTCTTAGTATGTAAACAGTTATTTTTTTCTAAATTTTTATGTTATGATTTAAAACTAAATACTTTTTTCACCTCTTAAAGACAGTAAAGACATATGTATTAATATTTCATAGTAGAATTAATGGAAATGAAAAATTATACTAAAGAACTAAAAGATAAAATAAATCGACATACATGAGAAATGAGACACTATGTATAAACAACTACATAATTAGGCCAAAAAAATAGGTCATTAAAAACAAAAAGGATTACTTCCATAGACTTCAGGATCAGCACAGACTAAACCCTCAGAAATTCTGGGGTGCAATTAATTCCCTAATTCACCCCAGTTCTAACACTAATCCTTGCCCACACCCTGATAAAACACCCTCTGAGATAGCCTCTTTCTTTAACTCATACTTCATTGAAACCATAGCTAAGTTGACCACCACCTTTCCTTCTTCAAACACTAACCCACCAATACAACCACCTACCAATTTAGGTCCATCCTCTCTACCCAATTTTTCATTCTCTCTTGTTCCCACATGCACCATAATGAAACTCATTCTAAAATTAAAACCTTGCACCGACACTCCTGATAACCTCCCCTCAGAATTCCTAAAACTATCTGCAAGCTCCATCACCTACCCCATTATTATACGTATTAATAAATCCATTCAAGAGTCCTATGTCCCACATATCTGGAAGAAAGTATACATTCTTCCTCTCCATAAAGGCGGCAAAAATTCAGATATCACCAACTTCCGGCCCATCACTATCCTCTCTCCCATTTCTAAAATATTAGAGAAATGTGTGCATACTCAACTTCTTAACCACTTAGTTAATAACCAACTTCTCTCCCCAACCCAACATGGCTTCAGGCCAGGCCATAGCACAAACACAGCTCTCATTTCCTTTTTGGATACTGTAAATAGAGCACATGATACCAATCAAATCATCTCCACTCATTTTCTCGACCTTTTAAAAGTCTTCAGCATCATATCTCACCCCCTTCTGCTCTCTAAACTCAACAATCTAGGTGTCCCCCCTCCAACCCTAAACTTGTTTTCAAACTATCTCTCTGACAGATATCAATCAACAAAGTGGCAACAATCCTGTTCTCACTTCCTCAACATCACAACAGGTGTACCCCAAGGTTCCATACTGGGCCCCCTGTTATTCAATATATTTATAAATTACTTCCATAGCTCCCTCACTCATAGCACTGTGATTCAATATGCAAATGACTCTACAATCATTTGCTCTGCTAATACCCTTTCAACTGCTAACCCAACAAGCCTTTACCTCCACTGAAAACTGGATGTCAAACAACCACCTTGCTCTCAACTCAAACAAGACAAAACTGATTCTATTCACTCCCAAAAAACAGCCCCCCTAAATAGGACTGAATTCTCTATCTGCTCCCTGAATAATACCACAATCAAAACAGTCTCTAACACCAAATTGCTAGGAGTCATCATTGACGAAAACCTCACATTTGACCTCCACATTCTCAACAATATCAAAAAAACACATCAGAAACTAGGCACCCTCTACAGGCACAACTATTACCTTAACCATAGTGCAAAAGCCTCAGCCTTTCTACTTCCATCCCTGCTATATGGGGCCCCTATCCTTACAAATATCCACTCATCCCTCAAAACCAGACTAGATACATGTTACAATAACGTCGCCAGATTTGCAACAAATGCTAGATTCTCAACACACCACTGCTCCTCTTTACAGCATCTAAACTGGCTAGAACTACCACTCTACCTAAACTTCCTACACTTAACTACAGCACATAAAGTAGTATACAAACCCACATCATGCCCCTCTCTCTCTCTTCTCTGCTGACCTTGTACCAGCCAAATAGACCTCTTAGATCAGAAAATATAACCCTGCTCAAAGTAGACAAACCTCAACTAACAGGCAGCTAAATGCTCTACTCCTTTACTGTTTCCAAACTCTGGAACTCCCTCCCATCCTCTATAACCTCCATCAGTAGCCATTCCCTATTTAAAAGGTTTCTCAAACAACATCTCTCCTCTTGCTGGCTTTGCCCATGCCAAAAATAACTCTCCCCAGACTTTACTATCCCAGCTGTAGCCCTCTGCTCTATTCTCCAACTTCTTTTTCATCCATGCATTCCTCCTCTTTCGAACCAATCAGCTCTGTAACCATCCCAGATGTGCCTACCCCTGTTACCTTCCAAACCCTTTATACCCAACCTCTCTATCTATACCTACCTTACTACCACTTCTGTACCTATTCCTCCCTGTCTTTTGCACTGCTATTCTCCTCATCAATCTTTTTCTTAGCTACGTATTGTTGTTATCCTGCTAACGTTGATATGTACACTATACTGTGTTATCTTAAAATCTTCCTATTATTATTCTATAGATGTTTCTAAACATGTATGGAACTGAAACTATATGTTCTGTATTAATTTGTATGTGGAGCTTTTCTCCCGGGCCTCCACTGAAAATGGGATCTCCAAGGTCCAGTGGACTTTCCCGGTAAACAAATGCAATAAATAAATAAAAATAAATAAATGCTGCTCCACAGTATGTTACCCTATCAGCTTACATGTTTCTATGGCCAAACACACACATGTCCCACAGGTGTCTGTTACACTGGGCTGTGACATGACTGTAGAGCCTGCTATATATGCAGGTACATGTGTATTCCCCCATAAGAAATGTAGGCCAGTGTTGCGGCAGTCTGCCTGTAGACTGCACAGTGCTTTGTTACATGCCTAATAGCTTAATGTACTTACACAGTGTAATGTTATGCACAGATACTTACCAGATGTACTGCTGCCAGGCCACAATAACAGTCATGTATGTCAGTCAAAGCAGTGGGATGCTGTACAGATGTATGTCACTAACTAGGGTACAGTATGTGGCCATAGCACCTCTGTACCAGCAGTTATGTGTCAGGACATACAGGGGTGTGTGAATGCATAACCTATTGGGGCAAATGTATACCAGTATTTACGTGATATACCCATCTACATGGCTGTTAACATCCACATTGTCAGGCTTGGTCCACATGTCTTGCACTAAGGCGTTCTGTATATACCTCTGGACTGACCAGAGTGTGTCAAACTGTCCACATTTATTGGCCATATCTCTGCTGTACTCCACAGGATAATTACTGTGCTAGCAGTGGTACTGTACTATGATGTCCTTAGGATGTCTGTCAGTAGCCAATGGCGCACATGTTAAAAACAGATGTGACCTCCCACACACAACATGTCTGTGAAGATAACCCCTATTACAGTAGCAATAGTCTACCTATATACCTTCAATACATATCTGACATCCCCTTGCACTAAGAGGTTGGGAACTATTGGGGCAGAGGTAGGGCTCCATTCCATGTTCAGGACATATGGTGAACATATATTTATATATAATTATCCATATATCAATATAGATACATACACTTATACATATCGAACCCAGCCACTGGGGATGCACAAGCCAGTGCATTTCTTTATGCCGGTCCCAAGCCCGGATAAATGGGGAGGGTTGCATCAGGAAGGGCATCTGGCATAAAACTTCGCCAAAACATTTCATGCAGACACCAAGAAAAATTTTTATACTGGATTGGTTGAGGCCCGGGTTAAAAAAGACCACCAAGAGTACTGTTAGCCTACAGGGTGCTGCGGGAATTGGGCTACTGTTGGCCGAAGGAGGAGGAGAGGCGGAAGACATGGCCAAAGGCAGAAAGAGAGGAGAAAGGCTAGAACTGTGGTAGTGAGGGTCGGAACTTTGAATGTTGGCAGTATGACTGGTATAGGGAGAGAGCTAGCTGATATGATGGACAGAAGGAAGGTTGGTATATTGTGTGTGCAAGAGACCAGATGGAAGGGGAGTAAGGCTAGGTGTATCGGAGATGGGTTCAAATTGTTTTATCATGGTGTGGATGGGAGGAGAAATGGTGTAGGATTTATTCTGAAAGAACAGTATGCTGAGAGTGTTTTGGAGGTGAAAAGAGTGTCGGATAGAGTGATGTTTATGAAGCTGGAAATTGATGGTGTAATGATGAATGTTGTTAGTGTGTATGCTCCACAAGTTGGGTGTGCAATGGATGAGAAAGAAAAATTTTGGAGTGAATTGGATGAAGTGGTGATGACTGCACCCAAGGGTGAGAGAGAGTGGTGATTGGAGCAGATTTCAATGGGCATGTTGGTGAAGGGAACAGAGAGGATGAGGAAGTGATGGGTAGATATGGTGTTAAACAAAGGAAAGCAGAATGTCAGATGGTAGTGGATTTTGCGAAAAGGATGGACATGGCTGTGGTGAATACATATTTTAACAAGAGGGAGGAGCATAGGGTGACATACAAGAGTGGAGGAAGATGCACACAGGTGGATTATATCTTATGTAGAGGGCCAGTTTGAAGGAGATTCGAGACTGTAAAGTGGTGACTGGAGAAAGTGTAGTTAGGCAGCATATGATAGTGGTTTGTAGGATGACATTGGTTATCAAGAAGAGGAGGAGGAGTGTGAGGGAAGCACCAAGGATCAAGTGGTGGAAATTGAAAAAGGGTAATTGTGAGGTGGAGTTCAGGGATGAGTTAAGCAGGCACTGGGTGGCAGTGAAGAGTTACCAAATAGCTGGGTAACTACAGCAGATCTAGTAAGGGAGACAGCTACAAAGGTGCTTGGTATCAAATCTGGACAGAGGAAGGACGACAAGGAGACATGGTGGTGGAATGAGGAAGTACAGGAGAGTATACAGAGAAAGAGGTTGGCAAAGAAGAAGTGGGACTGTCAGAGAGATGAAGAAAGTAGACAGGAGTATAAGGAGATGAGGTGCATAGCAAAGAGGGAGGTGGTGAAGGCTAAGGATAAGGCATATGAAGAGTTGTATGAAAGGTTGGACACTAAGGAGGGAGAAGAGGACCTGCACCGATTGGCTAGACAGAGGGACCAAGAGCTAGGAAAGATGTGCAGCAGGTAAAGGTGATAAAGGATAATAAGGGAAACATACTCACAAGTGAAGAGAGTGTGTTGAGGAGATGGAAAGAGTACTTTGAGGGGTTGATGAATGAAGAGAATGAGAGGGAGAGAAGGTTGGATGATGTACGGATAATGAATCATGAAGTACAATGGATTAGCAAGGAGTAAGTAAGGATAGCTAAGAAGAGAATGAAGAATAGAAAGGCTGTTGGCCCAGATGACATACCTGTGGAAGCATGGAGGTGTTTAGGTGAAATGGCAGTGGAGTTTTTAACCAGAGTGTTTAATGAAATCTTGGAAAGTGAATGGAAAGGCTGTTGGCCCAGATGACATACCTGTGGAAGCATGGAGGTGTTTAGGTGAAATGGCAATGGAGTTTTTAACCAGATTGTTTAATGAAATCTTGGAAAGTGAGAGGATGCCTGAGGAATGGAGAAAAAGTGTTTTGGTACTAATTTTTTAAGAATAAAGGTGATGTGCAGAGCTGTAGTAACTACAGAGGGATTAAATTGATCAGTCACAGCATGAAGTTATGGGAAAGAGTAGTGGAAGCAAGGTTAAGAAGGGACGTGATGATTAGTGATCAGCAGTATAGTTTCATGCCAGGAAAGAGCACTACAGATGCGATCTTTGCTCTGAGAGTGTTGATGGAGAAGTACAGAGAATGTCGGAAGGAGTTGCATTGTGTTTTTGTAGACTTAGAGAAAGCATATGACAGGGTGCCTAGAGAGGAGTTGTGGTATTGTATGAGGAAGTCAGAAGTGTCAGAAAAGTATGTAAGAGTAGTACAGGATATGTACGATGGTAGTGTCACAGCGGTGAGGTCTGCGGTGGGAGTGAAGGATGCGTTTAAGGTGGAGGTGGGGTTACATCAAGGATCAGCTCTGAGCCCTTTCTTATTTGCAATGGTGATGGACAGGTTGACAGGCGAGGTCAGACAGGAGTCCTCGTGGACTATGATGTTTGCAGATGGCATTGTGATCTGTAGTGAGAGTAGGGAACAGGTGGAGGAGACCCTGGAGAGGAATGAAGGTCAGCAGGACTAAGACAGAATATATGTGTGTGAATGAGAGGGAGGATAGAGGAATGATGAGGATGCAAGGAGTAGAGGTGGCGAAGGTGGATGAGTTTAAATACTTGGGGTCAATAGTTCAGAGTAACAGTGAGTGTGGAAGAGAGGTGAAGAAGAGAGTACAGGCAGGATGGAGTGGGTGGAGAAGAGTGTCAGGAGTGATTTGTGACAGACGAATACCTGTAAGAGTGAAAGGGAAGGTCTACAAGAGGGTAGTGAGACCAGCTATATTATATGGGTTGGAGACAGTGGCATTGACAAAAAGGCAGGAGTCTGAGCTTGATGTGGCAGAATTAAAGATGTAAAGATTAGCACTGGGTGTGATGAGGGTGGACAGGATTAGGAATAAGTATATTAGAGGGTCAGCCTAGGTTGGAAGGTTTGGAGACAAAGCCAGAGAGGCACGATTACATTGGTTTGGACATGTGCTGAGGAGGGATGCTGAGTATATTGGGAAAAAGATGCTAAGGATGAAGCTACCAGGTAACAGGAAAAGAGGAAGGCCTAAGATAAGGTTTATGGATGTGGTGAGAGAGGACATGCAGGTGGTTGGTGTGACAGAGCAAGATGCAGAGGACAGGAAGAAATGGAAACAGGTGATCTGCTGTGGCGTCCCCTAACGGGAACAGCTGAAAGAAGATGATGATGACTTATACATATCGACATACATAGATGGATATGGATATGTATATATATATATATATATATATATATATATATATATATATATATATATATGAAAAGATGTACAGATGGCCATATATATGTTGCACTATACAGATGTGTATACAGACATATGTATGAATATACATGTGTATGTACATGTAGACATATATCAGCCTATTAGATGTATATATCCATATTCCTGTCATGTGTAAACCTCACAGTTGTGTATATCCTCCTAGATGTATCTCACTATATGTATCTGCTATGTGTACATTATTATAAAAGAACCTATGTGATGCAACAGTCATATTAATAACAAGCACTACACAATTGTGGAAGTAAAGCCAATTGTTCAATACTAATCAATATGTATATTGACAGATATATTGGAAAAACAACAGCTGTCTTTACAGTGGTCATGGCATAGTTGTTAAGTGTTGCCGCTATAGTGTACAGGGTCCTGGATTCAAGACCTGCAAGGGCTGTTCATTTTGTTGCTGGGCAGGAGAAGGGCTGTCAGATACAGAGTGATTAAGGCAGTTTAGAGCAGCTTTAAGCATGTTTGCGTGGGTTTGTGTGAAGCTAAGCAGTGCTAAGCTACGGGTAAACGTACTTACGCTTACACAGTGTAGGCTTCACTTACACAGTGTAGGCTTCGCTTACCAGTGCACAAATCAGCTTAGCTGTTATATTGCAGCAATGCTGATACCTTCTAAGCATGACTCAGCCCTGGTAACCAGTGCTGACATCCCAGTCTGATAACATAGCAAGGAAATGACATATTTTATAAATGTATGCAATGCCATGTACAATACATGCACCTATGTGCTGTCATTACAGTAGCAAGGGATGGGAGTGTCATGTGTGTGACACAGATGTATATGAGGCCTGTACAGCATGGTTATCCATGTGAATGTGTTACATATAGGGGTAGTAGCCCAGGATACGTGCTGTCATACTGGCATGTAGTGTACCATTGCAGTACTACTGGTTGACAGGGCTTACCCAGGCAAGAGTAGAGTGCTAAATGTAGTACTGACAACAGGCACACCTGCAGGTATAGCTGGACTCTGAGGCCTCCCTGTTGTATCCCTGGTGTGTGAGCTGTGTCACAGTATAAAACCCCTACTGGGTAATGATCCAGCATGTGGAATGCAACTGTAGACTACCGTCTATATAGCACATATTAGTGAGGGCTCCTGACATGTAGTTACGGCATGCATATTGTTGTCAAACATCTGTCTGTCAACACATTCATCCTACTGCATAGCTACTTGCCAAGCTGATGTCTATCAGCCCCTGTACAGATGTGCTGATGGCAGGTATCCAGCTGGGATATGTACAGGCAACCTAAGCTTGATTGACATTGACATGTCTTCCCAGCTGTCTAAGAACTGGCACATATTGGAGATAACACCCTGTATGCACAACATGCCACGGGTACCTCCACTACACCACCACAGTCAACAGAACATGCTTGGGTACAGGTCTCCATCCCAGACACTAACCATGTGTTGTAATGCATGTTGTATACATGTCAACTTGATTACCTCAGTAGCCATGTGCAGGAGGCACCTGGAGGATTGGCTGATGCATGTCACTCTCACCCTGAGGGTCACCACAGTAGTGTCTGTCAATAGATTGCCTGCTGCCACATGGCAGGTGGCAGGATACCACTGTACACACAACCCCTACACAACACATCTCTCCTTGGACAATAGCTAGGTACACAGCTATGACCACCTGCAGCAATGCACCCCAGTACTGACACGTGTATGTGTGCATGACTGAGTATAGCAGTGTCTGTGTGTTAGCACACCTGTACTTGGGAATTCCATGAGGGCCTTCACAACCACCAAAACACCCATTGCTATAGTCAGTTGTGGCTGCTGCTGTATGGGACATTACATGTACCCTGTTAAGCTCCACTCCATACCGGCTACATGAGCCTTGCAGTACCAGTACAACAGTGTTTTACAAATGGGTTGATAGGCATGGGATACCCATTGTGTTCTGGCAAGTGTGTGTATGTGTGCATGTCAATATATCTGTAGGGTACAGCATTCCAAAGCCACATAGTCCTATTACAATACCCATTGCCACACTGTAGTACAGATAGTGTTGTCGTTGCCCATAGGTGAGGCATGACAATGCAACACCCTACTATGCATGTGGCATGTGCATTAGATGCATATCCCTGGAGTACCACTGTTGGGATATACAATGGGTTGTATCACAGTCGTGGCCAATGTGTGATGGTGAGTATGTCAGAGTGTCATCATGGGTTTCTGGGAGTATAATATCCACTGCGGGATGTGGGTGCTGTGTACACTGTCATTACACCAAAGTACACCCGTTATATGTCCCATGTACCACGTTATGGTTACCACTGTCACCATCAACCATACAGGTAACTGATACCACAATCCCAGCCATTTATGCATGTGCTGTGTGCAGCCTACCTGTAGCACATTGGACACATGGTCAAGTTAGTTAGCAGCAATAGGCACAGGTCTCACGGATGTGTGTCTGCCTGTTATGTGTCTGTTAATGTGTATATGAAGGTATGTCACACTATGTATTGCCCATATACACCCATTACAACCCCCATTAGCATACTGTACATGTCTGGGGATGTTCTGCATGTAACATGTAACCTGGAACACATTTCACCATAAACACTGTGTGGTGTGTGCAATGGAAGCGACAAACTTCAGTATCACTACATACCTAGATAGGGGTCTTGTCCCAGTGTTGCCAAGTAATAGTGTGCATGTATGTGGATGGGTCTACATCAGGTTGCAGATTATACATGTCCCAGCAGGACACCTGTCTATGTGGCACAGGCAATAACTGTTATACAAACCTGTGACATGTGTTCAACTGTACCCCAGATATGTCACAGCCATGGTGTCACCACAGTGCCCTACCCCATAGTGCAATATGACTGAAGTCCATCCTCGTGCTGACACAAGTACACCTACAACACATGAATAATATTATACAGACCACAGTCAACCAGTGTTACTAACAGCTATAAAGCATTATTGCTGGATGGCTACACTACCTGACATACATGCATTACACTTTACTCCTTACAACGTGTTACACTGCAGTACACTGTAGTACAGTCACCATGTGCATCAGAACCATATTAGCCTGTCCCTGCATCAATGGTATGGATGACAGGGATGTGGCACAGGTATCATCATATGCACAGGGTGTGTTGTTGGTTTGCCAGAGGCCGAGGGTGCGCCATACATTTGAAACCATGTGTGTGGGTGAGGGGTGTAATGAGGTGAACTGGGCATGGTGGTGTGGCGAGTGTAGGTATGAGGTTGCCTTAGGTGTGTTTGCATAGTGTGTGGATATGCATGCACACAGTTCTGCCATGTGGCTGCCTTACACAGGTGTTTATGGACAGCTGCAGACCATACCTGGCAGGGTGTGCAGTTCACTGCCTCCAGCCATGGACACGTGGACTGTGCCTGCCAGGGGCTTCATGGGCACATCCAGGTACAGGCCTCGATGTGCTACTCTCACCTGATGATGACAAATGTCCACTGGAGCCAGGTGCCTCCTGGGAATGGCCAAGACCATGTGCTCATGGCCTGCTATGGTGTGGTGTGGACAGCGCCACCCCACAATGCTGGGGCTGGTACTGCTACTACTGGAGCCCCTTGGTGTGCTAGCACATCCACATTGACTGCCAGCTGTTGGCTTTGCTGGCCCACATCCACGCAGCCGTGGCTGCACTCCCACCACATGTTTAAGTACGGACAGACCACAGTCGATGAGCGCCATCAACTCACCAGACCATCTATCCATGAGCTCAGTTAACACAAGGATGGCACCAGACAGTTCACGGGAGTTGTCACTTGCAGATGTGAGAGCAGCCCTCTGCAGCCTCAGGCCCTGTCTGGTGTAATGTTCCATACGTGCCTGCACCACCATGACAGCCTGAAACATGCACCTGCTGGTACCAGCTGTGTCACATCTGCCAGGGGCATGGTGACCAGTGGCCCTACCACAAGCACCCTGGGACATCTGCCTATGTGGTGCCCTGCCGGACACCTGCTGTGACCAGACACAATATGCATGGTCACCACACTTTCTTGTGAACTGCCACCAAATGCCAGCTCTCCCTCTGCTATGGCCACTGGTGATGGGGTATGTATAGGCACTGAAACTGTGTGTGGGGTTGGGGTGGCTAAAAGGGGGATGTCAAATGATGGTGCTGTTTTAGCCCCTGACAACCCCATCTGTGCCTCAACAGTACTTTCATCATCTTCAGTGTCTGTATGGATACCAATATCAGATTGCATGCAGAAGGGACTCTGACCCAGCTCGCCACCTGTGGGGGAAAATAATAAAAGCACTTTAAAACTTGTACAGCATTGCATAACAGTACATACACACACACACACACACACACACACACACACACACACACACACACACACACACACACACACACACACACACACACACACGCACACATACCACCTTAATACCTACTGTCCGTGACTTTACAGACAGTCCCACATATATTTCCATGCATTCCTCATCCTGCATCACACTTGGTAACATACACTCATTGATACCAGTCATTAACGTATCAGTCCTCTAAATGCCTAGACAAGTGATCACAACACAAGACCTGTTACTACATTACCTGCCTGACCTGTGTGTAGTGGTTTTAGATGGCTTCACTGCTGTCATTCAGTGTTCACTCTGTGTATGTCCGGACATCATGAGCATGGCCCCATATGTGGTGGCTACTATGTTCACTCCATAATATCACGCAGTGGAGTGTCATGTGTATGTATTACTCAGTACATGCCAGATATGCTGCTCAATCAGCCTAGTACGTGACAACTATAATATATGGATACACTCCCTGGTGTTGACTAGTAATTCCCTAATGCATCTGTAGTGCTGCATACATGAGTTGTTAGTCACCTCTCTGCTGAATGCGATATTAAGGGTATACTTGGTGTCTATCTTCCCTCGCAATGCCTGTTCCATGTCACAGATCTTATTATACTATCAGCTGTCCTGTGATTACATACATGATAAATATTCCTGGTGTGTAATGTGGCAGTCCATGTCCATGAACTGCACGATCCCAAAGGGAGGTACTGCAGTATGAACAACCCCACAATCACACATGTGCATACATGGCCACCCAGACAAACACATATGCACACATGCATCCTACATGCTTCAACCTCCCTCCGCTTCACCAGAGTGACCCTACAGACTAACTACCCACCAGAATGCACACACACACATACACACACACACACACACACACACACACACACACAGATGCATACAAGTGCGGTTGCACAATGATAATACACACAGTCCTCCTATTACCCATCTGTCAACATGCATAACATATGGTACACAGCAGCATGCACTGCAGCTGTAGTCAATCCATGCTAGCAACAGTATACATGTGTGTGATGCATGTGCTGTGTCACTAGGTGATGCCCCTTTCACTGGATACCACTGCACCCATGTACACAGTATTGCTGTGCACCTGTTCTGCACCCTGACATGTACTGTGCACCACACCCCACAGGTGTACAACCCATTGCTGAATGTGTAGTACTCTGTCAGTTATGTCAGCTTTCATGTTCACAGCCCCTGTGCTTTTCAGCAACACATACCTGGGATGATATGTGGACAGATGTCATTTGTGAATGCCTGATGTCTGATTTACAGCTCTCAACATCAGTGGACCATGTATGACCAATCCAATACTATTACACTGGCAACCATCAAAGCATACAATGGCTATGGGGGCTGTACACACCCTTATTGATATGATGCACCCTTCCTTGATCTGCAATGGGACCACATCACTGCATATAGTAACAGGACATGGTCCTGATATGTGACATATGTCCTGTACTTTAACATGCAGTGTCTACGGAATGTGTTAGGTGTGTGGATGCTGACCACGATGCATACACTCTGTGTGTGCATATGTGTGCACACCCTTGTCATGACAGTTTTTTGTACCTATTGTTATGTGTACTACAGCACTCACTACTCCTGGCAGGGGTATACTAGCATGTGCCATCTGCATTTGCCAGTGTATATTCAGTCTGCCCTACACATGTCCCCCTAATCTGAATGACTGCAAAGCCTACTCATGTACACATCCCTTGGTGTTCACACACTGCTGTCACTATTGCTGTGGGGGTAGGGTTGTGCACATCCCTTGGTGTTCACACACTGCTGTCACTATTGCTGTGGGGGTAGGGTTATGACTGCCATAGTTACTGAACCTGACTATGTGCAGATACACCCATTCGTAGCATCCTTAGGATCCCTGCTGAAGTGCACTGTTGTGATATGCTAATACAACCCTCACCTTTAGCCTTTTGCAGCTGCTTGACAAGTAAGGCCTACACATGTGTGTCAGTTTGCAGTGTCCCATACACTAAACACCACATGTTGCAGCCTAGTCTCAGCTGATAATGTGGACCACAGTAATATGTTATGCCATAGTGTAACTCTGCAACAGTTGCCATTGTCCTACATGTATATACACTGGTGTTGCACTGCATATGGGTGTTGTTCCGAACATGTCCCTATGGTAGGCCATGTCTCCCACCATTATGTTTCTCCCTGTGGACACATTCTACAATGACAGGATGTTAGTTATCTTGCAGGTGTCTGACATACCCTTCCAA
Source organism: Protopterus annectens (assembly GCF_019279795.1). NCBI lineage: Eukaryota > Metazoa > Chordata > Ceratodontiformes > Protopteridae > Protopterus > Protopterus annectens. The sequence goes on from NC_056745.1 coordinate 887,207,395, forward strand.
TACCCCATCATGGTCAGCACTGTGATGCTTTGCATTTAACAGCAACAATACGTGCACATGTACAGCATGCATTCAGGGTAGGTGTGTTAGATGTGTGCATGGAATATACCATAGCCATTACATGCCCAGTGTATTGGCAGGCATCTATATAAACCATACTCACCAGCTACATGCTGTTGCCTTGGTGGTATACCGGAGGGACCTACATAAGAGGCTGAGAGATGCAAAGTCAGTGGCCACACCTGTGGCATTGCTACAGGGTGGGTGCAGCATTACAATACATCTACAGTACATGTCCACAATACTACCACATATGGACATCTGTTTATCACTACTATGCAGCAACAAACTATATCTATGACATGTCAGATATGCATAATCTACCTGTACAGATGCAGATGTATATGCAACAGTGGTTTACTGATGTGCCCTGTGGCCTTATCTGCACGCTCCTCAGCTGGTGTGTGGGTAACACCCACCTCCACAAAGGTGTCTAGCAGTTGGTGCCTATGCGGATGGCCAGGTGCCACGAGGCTGGCTAAGAGCTCCTCCACATGTGTCAGTGGCGATGGATGGCATGGCCCCCCTGTGGTGAGATGATTCCCCCTGGACTGCAGCAGCACACCAACGGGCATTGCGAAGCAGGTCAGAACAATGATGCCGGACTTGCTCATAACTGGGGTTGTGCAGTCTGACATCATTGACCCTGTGGACTAGGTCGTTCCATAGGGAGATCCGCTCCTGCTAATCATGGGCGGCCTGACCAAACAAGACAGGGTAGTGCTCTATTAGCTGTTTCACCACAATGTCGTTCTCAGCAGCTGAGTATGCCGGAAGCCTTCCATGGGACATCTTGCCTGAAAGACATAAAGATGGACATAGGTGTGAGCAAGTCATGCAGCAAGGTTACCACAGTTCTTAATACAAATCACTGTCACCCCCCACCATATCAGCAACAACAAACTGCACACATAACTCAATGGGTATGGCTACAGCTTACCTACCAGTGGGGCAAATATTGTATTGTACCGCACTTTGTGCAATGTGTTTGTAGCCATGTTCCCTGTGTGGACACTATCATTGCTGGCCTGTTACAGACTATTCACCTATATGCCACTGTCAGGGCCACTAAGGTTCCATATATGCCTGTGGTATGCTTGCTATGTGGTTGCTACACATCTGACATTTTGTGTTATTGGAGTTATCTATGCATGGCGTTGGACATGTTACGGGATTGTGTAGACTATTACTAACTACATATGTTCTATAACAGTGACACACTAGCATGTATATGTACTACTGGATAGTAGAACCACCTCTCCAAACTCATCTGCCCATGTTACCAGGCCACATCACATGTGTGACCCACCCTGTGGCCTCCTCATGTACTGGTCAAGCAATACCTTCAAGTTAAACCAACTCAGGGGATGTTGTAACCCCCCATGGGAGCACACACAGACATGATCTTGTCCCCCAAGGTCAGGTCCAGGGTCTGTTCCACAATGGGCTCCACAGACACATGTGGGATGTGCAACATCACCTTGAGGCACCCAGTACAAATTCCCAGGGCCCATATGCTCCTCCTGCTCAGCCTCCAGGCCAGGCACTTTCAGGACGTGGACTGCTGTTGTAAGTAGCAGTGGGTGGGAGGCTTGTTCCCATTGTGTCCATACTGGGGCCCATGGAGCGTCCACATCACAGACCACACACACCATCCAGGGTGTTTACCCACCACATGTGTCACATACCACTCCTGTAGGCTGTCCTATATATCTACCAACCCTGACCACCTCCACAACTATACCTGCCATACTTCCCCATAGTCCCATGCCATACTTCACAGGAAAGGGTAATGTGGTCCCAGCAAGGGGTTCACATGTGACATACCCATCCATGTTGCACACACTGACAGCTGTAGATATCTGTGTGTATTGATATGTGTGCTATTCCCTTGCACATAGCATGCAGCACTGTGGTGGTAATATAGGGGACATGTATTTGCATACATATATGTTTGTGTGTGTGTGTGTGTGTGTGTGTGTGTGTGTGTGTGTGTGTGTGTGTGTGTGTGTGTGTATATATGTAGACATGTGCATATATATATATATATATATATATATATATATATATATATATATATATATATATATATGTGGATATATATGATGTTGTATATATGTGTTTATATATACGTCTACACATGGGTATCTGTATATTTTTGGACATACATGTATATATATATATATATATATATATATATATATATATATATATATATGTGTGTGTGTACACATATGCATACCTATATATGGGGTACATTCAGACATCAGGACAACAATCTCACAACAACTTCCTGCACAGCTGCACTGTTCTGCCTTGCTACAACACAGACAGGTGCCACATATGGACACAGCCTGACATTAGGGGGGTATATGTAGGGCCAGATTGCAGATGACCCTCTTGCACACCTATGGCATTCCTGCATGCTACAATATAGGTTAACCTGAGTATCCAGCAAGAGGTGGGCTGTAGAACCCATGTGTTAATCATTATGACATCACTTCCACCACCAGCTATTGGCCACAATAATATACATACTTCACATTACACAACACACACTATGATAGCTTACATCTTATCAGTCAGTGTTGCTCTGGATGGACTCTATTGTCCTTAGCAGTTGTTCAGCTGAATATCATTACAACAGCAACACCTGATGGCACATCTAATTAATTCCACATCATCTAGCCCATTATTATGGACCAAGACCCCTGTTCTGGGAATGAAGTCTCTTCTAGATAGTTTGCTGGATGTTTTTTTTTTTTTTCGTTTCGCCTTTCAATCACTCTCTCTCTCTCTCTCTCAGTCTCCCTCCAGTAAATGGATTGAGCTGCTTTGAATAGATTGCAGCATGGATTCTGTAGGTGATGCACATAATCAGGTGTTGTCCTCTGCACCAGTCAGTGTCCTCCACTTGCTACCTGCATGCAGCATGCTGTGTAGCACTTCCAATTACCACTGCCATGACAACCAACTACTATAAATCCCTACATCATGCGGGCGTGGTCCCTTTACCTTTCCTGTATGGTGGACATCCTTCCTGTGTGTGGGCAGCAGTGTTACAGACAGCAGGTAGCAATACCTCTTACAAGAGAACCTACACACTCAGGCCAGCTACATATTTGTAGGGGGTTCCAGAACTACAGAAAGAGTGTGAGTAGTGTTGTTGTATGTATTGTATAGCAGCAGTGTTACAGGGTTTGTGTGTACATACTAGTTTAACTTGGAATGCAGTCTGTCTGCATAGCTCTCAACTGTGGGCCTATCCACTTGATGGCCAGAGGTGTGCCTATTATGTTTTGTCTGTCCACCACACAGGTCTTGTGTCAGATATATCACTGGCAGTGTGTGTGTTGAGTGCTATCAGTATCCTGTAACTCCAGTGACTTGCTTAGTATATGGCAACAGTATTTCACATATGAGCCTGTGTTCCATCCTCTGTCCTCCACCTACATTCCAGGCTTTGTACATATGACATGCTGTTAGGGGTTGTTATGTATTGGGTTGTGATTATGTGATACTGCTATTCCTGCCATCAGTCCACTGCTGTTGTGGCCTCCACACATATTGTGGGGTTGGGTCCATATATGTGTGGGCTTCATCTACACAATACATGTGTGCCCTTATGCACTCCTGATGCCAGTGTATGTAACAGTGGTATATAGCCCTATATTATTCAGTCTATGGGGGGATGCACTATAACTAACCTAGGCTGTTACAACATGTGGGGGTATCAGCGGTAAACTGCCTTTAGGTATCTGGATGTACATTACCATACATTTTACCTTGGGTAAATTCAGGCCTACTGCTTCCTGCCATACAGACTATTCTGTTTGTCAGTGTGTTTGTGATGGTGTCAGTTATGCCTTGTAATGTAACAGATACATCCAACTGTATCAACTGAGGTCTTTACCCCCCAGGGATTGTGCAGAGTGTGTAGTTAGAGGCTGCTGGAGTATACATCTGCATTACTTACTGTTGATTGAGTGTTATCCTGTGGCCCAGTCTGTATTTACTATTGTACTACTTAAAGGCCTCAGCCTAGACAGCAACATATGCCAACCTTTCCAGACTACTCTATTAATATAACTGTTTCACAGTTGAATTACTCTGTTTATATGTATGTCAGACTCTAAACAGCTATATGACATGGCATATACAACTGTAATAGTACACGCATAAAGCTTTCCCATGTATGTAAAACTGTGTGTGGTGTTATATCCTTTGACCTCTCTGTGGGTATATGTTGCAGGCAACAATTGTCATTCATATGGGTGGCTCATACAGTGTCCAGTTGGTCAGGTGGCAACTGTAGACATAGTGGCTGTTCTGTATTGTGTGCACGTTCTACACATGTATCATCCTATATATATTTGTGTGTGTGTGTATGTGTAGTTACATATATATCTATGTATACATGTATCAGCGTATATGTGTCTGTGTATATGTATCTTAGGAATATGAATCTTAGGAATGCTGATTGCTTCCACATTGTACATTCCCTATGGTAGCCAGACTGTACCGCATGATATGTTACTGATACCAGCCTGACATCATACAGGTGGGATAGAGTACTGTTAACATCTTGTGCCCATGTTGTGTCAGGTGCTGGTTATGGGATTTGCAACAGTTGGTATTGTATTGCAGGGCAGACATGTTTTGCTGTCGGGGGGGAATATCTATATGTACAAGTCGTATGTTGTTTGGGCCCCCTCACCCCCATTAATGGTGCATGTGGACATATATGTTTTTGTTAGGTTCTCTTTTATATCAATCAATATATGTCTATATATCCCTATATAGATATATATTTATGCCTACATATATTTATTGCTGTATATATATATATATATATATATATATATATATATATAGATATGTATATATATATATATATGTAGACATATATATCTATAGATGTATGCATCTGTATGCATATATGTTTATATTTATATATATATATATATATATATATATATATATATATATATATATATATATGTGTGTGTGTGTGTGTGTGTGTGTGTGTATATATATATATCTATATATATATATATATATATATATATATATATATATATATATATATATATAGGTTCATAGGTTCATAGGTAGGTACTAGGCTATCTGCCTGAGGGCATTTATAAGCCTAACTAGAGTGCGTCAGCTTTCGCCGCCCCATTGATTAATTAACTGATCCTCTGTCAAGCAGAGCCAATGAAGTGATCCCAGGGGTGTATTTTTTGTTACCCATCCACTCGTCAAGGTTTCTCTTGAAGAGTGTTAGTGAGGGGCTCTGCCTGATGTAATTTGGAATTTTGTTCCAAAGCATGGGGAGTCTCTGTGACAGGAATCTATCCCTCCAGCATGTGCTATTTATTGTTGTGGTGTGGTTTAGCTCACTAGAGCATGTGGCTCGCAGTGACTTGGATTTCTTTAGGTGGATCATGTCCATCAATTCTGAGTTGGACATGGTTTTGTAAGTCAGGCAGAGATCACCTCTGAGTAAGCGATATGCCACTGAGTACAGCCGGAGTTTTTTCAGTTGGGCTGCATAGGACATATGTTTGAGGCTAGTAATCCTGTTGGTGAGGTACTTTTGTGGTATTTCCAACTGTTGGAAGTGTCTTGTGAGGTACATCCCAAATGGGGCATTGTACTCTATGATGGTCCTAATGAGTGACGAATAGAGGGGCACTATAACCTCTTTCTTTCTAGATGTGAACCCTTTGGTAATTAGATGGGCCACATAGAAGGATTTCCTAACTACTTTGGCAATATGATTGCCAAAGGAGAGATTACTATCTACCTAGGTCCCCAGATCTCTTATTACCTCTTCTGTATTAAGGGGTCTGCCACCTATGTGGTAATTCGTGGGTGTTTTGTTTTTCCCAAACGTGATGACTATGCATTTTTTGGTATTTAGCTTGAGGCCATGACTTTGACACCAAGTGTTCATCTCAGTAAGGCCCTTTTGGTGGATGTCTGTGTCAGCTGGAGAGTCAATTATGGCTCCCAGTTTGCAGTCATCGGCGAACTTGGTTAGCCATAATTCTCCTGTGTTTGCCTATACTTCTGAGAAGTATATGCCGAACAGAAGAGGTCCCAGGACCGAGACTTGTGGGACAGCACTTCTGACTGGTTTAGAGTCGGACCTGGAGCCCGCTATTCTTACCGTGTGAGTTCTGTCTATGAGCCAGTTGGCAACCCATCTCGTGATGTAGGGGTTTATGTTCAGGCTGGTGAGTTTTTCTGTAATACCTGAGTGGGGAATGGTGTTGAAAGACTTGGCAAGGTCAAGGTAGGCTGTGTGAACCACCTTTCCCTCATCTATGGCCTTGGTAACTGTCTTGACAAAGTCAACCAGGTTTAGTAGGCATGATCTGCCCTTAACAAAGCAGAACTGGGTCAGGTCAAGTGTTTGGAGGTTCCCAATGTCTTTGTTAATGAGTTCCATGATGATGCGCTCCATAGCCTTGCAGACCTGGCTAGTTAGGCTTGTGGGGCAATAGTTACCAGGGTCTGTTGTGGCCCCTCCTTTGTGGAGAGGAATAACCATTGCCATGCGATATTCTATAGCCATGTAGCCTGTGGAGAGGTTGAGGTTGAACAGCATGTTTAGGTGGGGGGTTAGTTCATTCTGTAGTTCGTGCAAGATGCAGCCTGGGACACAATCTTGTCCCATTGACGCTGTGTTTTTGGCTTTTGAAAGGGCTGTTTTCACCTGTGCTTCTGTGATTTTTGGGACACTACACTTTTCCGGTATTGTTGTGGGCCCTTTTGGAGGTGAGAGGGGGGTGAAGTTTGCACTGAATCTATCTGCCAGGATGTTGGCAATATCAGTAGGCTCAGTATATTTTCTGCTATTTTGCACTAGTTCAGTGCATATCTGCAAGTTGCCACTTAGATTCTTAACATAGCTAAAGAAGGCTTTGTGGTTATCTTTTGAATCCTTGGCTATTTTTCTTTCGAAGTTAGCCTTGAATGATTTCATGAGGGACCTTAGTTTCTTACTGATACTGATCAGGGATGTCTTTTCTTCTTGGGATTTGCTTTATATATATATATATATATATATATATATATATATATATATATATATATATATATATACATATATAGATATATCTATTTAGATATAAATATATATAAACACACATACATCTACATGTTTAAATACATTTCCTGTACTGTTGAATGACTGTGCTGGATGATATATTTATGAAAACATCAGGGTTATGTATAGCTGACATGGCTTAGTGGTAAATCACTTTGGCTATGGTGTGCAGGGTCCTGGGTTTGTGCATTGCAAAGGCTGTTTATTTTGTTGCTGTACAGAACAAGGGCCATTGGATACAGAGTGATTAAGGCACTTTTAAGCAGTTGTAAGTGGGTGTGTGCAGGTTTGCGCAGAGGTAAGCACTGCTAACTTCCAGTTACAGTTTCTTATACTCAGTTAGCTTCTAAATTGCTTAACCTGTGTAGGCATTGTTTACCCCTGCACAAACCGGCTTAAACCCACTTACTGCTGCTTAAAAGTGCTTACTCCCACTTATCCCCATGCTAATTTCTTTAAAAGAAAAGAAGAAAGGGTTGATAGGAAAGTGGCGAAAAAGGGGCACAAAGAGGAAAGGACAGTAGGGAATATAGCTAGGGATGTGCAGGTAAAGTCCTGTGTAGGGAAAGTCCATAGCTGCCCATTTCTTCTACAGCAACAGCTGTGCATATACACTGATTTGGATGTAGATTTGGACACTCAAACCCCTGAGAGAGGGGTGAGGACAACAATAATATGTTGTGATGCCAATTAGACCAGTGTCCATTGGACACATGTGCAAAATGTACAGCTATGTATGGGGCGATATATTTTTTTTTTTGGGAACAGATTTCCCTTTTTTTCAGGTGAGAGTGGGATGTTGGGGAGGGATAGTAGGTATATTTGGGTAGGTAGGTTGGGTAGGTTAACAGACAAGACAAACAAGACACATACAGGGGTGGTATATGACACATGTGGGGGTAAATTCCTTGATGGGGAGGGGTGTTGGGAAATCGGAAGCCCATGAGTCCCATAGTGGAAACAGTGGGATTGAGGTCCATACCCATGGGCAGTCACCACTGCACCTTCACAGCCCCGAAGGTGGCTGTGCTGGGGGCTGAGTCGTAGAGCCAGGCCGACCCTCTACTCGCAACACATGGCCCTTGAGTTGGCGTAGCAGATCTCTGACCTCCCTGTGGAGCTCGCTATGCACCACGACCCAGACCTGGTGACGGGTGACAGGTTCCTGTCCGTGCCCACTCCGGGAGGGGTGAGCCCCATCCCCTGAGATGGTTCCACCTGAAGGTTGTGCAGGACCAACTGATGAGGAGGTCCCGTGTTGAGCCCCAGACATGCTGGTGCCCGGTGCCACGGCCAGCTGAGGTGGTTCAGGTGGGTCCACTGGGACTCGCATTCCCATACATGCTATGGTGTTTATGGTTTCTCAACATATGTGGGTTAGTAATAGTCAACACATTCCAGGATTAGGTATAACAGCATGCATAGATATTTCCATTACCACAGACACCAGATATGGAACAGTTGCATAGCAAATGGAACACATGCATATATGGGACCACAGAGATAATAACAACAGCATGCAGGTACATAGATGGCACGATGCCACCAATGTTGGAGTATTTCAACATAGCACATGCATAGAAACAGATTTATATATTTATCAAACAATAGGACATATATCCCAACATTACAGTGGAGTCATCACTTACCAGTTGAGGTGGGTATTTAGTGTATTGTTGGAGATATGGTGGGGGGAGAGAAAGATGTCAATTAACAACTAGTATATTCCTGTAGTTTGCATTACTTTCCTAGTCAGTGCTGTTATCTGTACCTTACAAGTATTACTACACTACCCTATTGCCTTAGTTTGGACACTGATATGGCTGTTGACAACTATATACATGAACTGGTTTTACCTGCAGTATACACCTCTTACCTGGTATACCTGTGGAGGAGTTGTTTGTTAACACTAACAGTTTCTACACATACTCTCAGATTCCAGGCTGATGTTATGCACATACCTGTCCATCTCTTTGTGCACAGACTATGGTCATGTCTTGACCACATCCAGGTGAACCTGGACATATTGTAGACTATTGCCCCTTCAACCTTTAGTGACCTACAAAACACTTATACAGGATTTCCTAGACAGTTATATTATGTAGCACAGTGTGGGTGACAGTGATCAGTGATACCTTATTATTCAGAGCAACTGCAACACTCACAATGCCATACAATACCAGAGTAAACAGTACCAGTACAGGGTATCAAGCATTTATTTTACGGCACAGTGTTCATATCTGACGTACCTGTGGGAGCAATATTTGTTAGCACTACCTGAATGTTGCCACACAAAGTGCCATATTTCACATTAGTATTATGCACATACATCTCACTCTGTTACTGTACACACTCTGGTCACAGCTTGACAACATGTGGGTGTAGATGGGACATACATGACTTATTACTCTCATAACATTTTGGGGAGTTGCTAGTGTGACAGGTTTGCTCTTATAGATGTGTGACAATCAGTTGTATTTCTTGTTTGCTGCCTATACATCTGGGATCATCCCACTGATTTTCCAAGGGACAAAGTGACAGGCAGCAGATATGGGCCAATTTACTGGACATTCTGGACATATCTGTACTGTTGTGGGGTATGATTCTGCATGCAGACTACTATCACTCCCAAGATTCGAACCGTGGCTGTGTGTGCTAAGAATACAACAGTTCACGTCTCAGTTGTGTGTGCTTTTCAGATTTTGTTGTCTGTCTTTTCATTGTTTTCTGTCTATGTCTCACTCAGTTGTACTAAATGACCTCTGGGAATTAAACCAGTCATATACAGACATTCCTACACATTTTATTTATGTTACACTTGTGGGTAGCAGTGCTTAATGCAACAGTACTATTAAGTGATTGCAAATCTACATTACCATATGATACCAGAGTAAACACATCCAGTCCAGCAGTTAGACGTTTATTGTCAGGCTATTATGCTTTTATTTACATACAAACTATATGAAACTCTTCCTGACATATTCACTGGTGTATGCAGTACTTGCCTTAAACAATACAGGCTTTATACTGGCAATTAACTTACTAATACTTTTAGATGTATTTCCTATGACAGTACATGCAAGAGTATTACTAACCTGCCTCGCTTCGTAACCTCTCCAGGTAACATCCATGGGCCTCTAGGTTCACGGCCCACTCACTTGCCACTGTGAAGGACATAAGAGGAATATTTAGCCATACCTATCCATAAAATACATGAGCTGGCAATTATTAAACAAGTAGTGGAGTGATACTTACATACAGCTGGGACCTCCCCTGCCATCCTACCCTCTTGGATCCACTGATCTAAGAGATCGCCTTTTGCCGCTTCAGGTCAGCATAGTGATGCCTGACCTGCTCACCAGTTTGGGGTATGCCATTGGCACTGGTGAGATCACGGGCAAGATGATCCCAGGCTTCCGCTTTATATTGGGAACCCTGGTACTGGCCCTGCAGCAGTCTCTGCTCATGGTCTTTGACAAGGAGTCCTGCCATGACTCTGGATTCCTGGATGCCCCAGCTCTGAGCCTGAAAGCACACTCCCTCTCCCATTCCTGACATGGTGCCTGCAAGGGGAAGCTACAATCAGTTATGAGATGTATTCCCACTTGTTGGGTTTACGTAGGGCCGATTTCCAGCACTTTGTCATGATTGAATGGTTTTGAAAAGGTTAAGCTATTGGCAAACCTGCTTACCTAAGGTTGGCACTGCTTAAAGGTGTATACCAATGGGCAAACTGATTTAGCTGGCCTACACATTGCTTAAACCTAGTAAGCAGGGCTGTGCAATGATTAGCATTGCTTAATATTTAATTTGCATTATATTTGCTTTTTGGCATTGATTTATTATTCATTACACGTTATATATGTGTGTTTGGTATCCATGATTCATGTGTACATACACTGTATGGGGTCCTTGTGTTTAATAGGGGACTTCAACACTCTATTACAATTACACCTCATATCTGGGTTACTTCAGTACTCCAGTTCACATAGTTATGTTATGTAGTAGGTTATAAAACATATGACTGTATACTGATTCCTTTCACATGTTCAGTTTGATTTTACTATCGTGAGGCTTTATTTGGTGATACCTCAATCTTATTTTTAGTGCTGTGATTGCTTGTTGGTTAAATACTGTGACTATAGTGTATAGGGTCCTGGGTTCAAGACCTCCGAGGCTGTTTATTTTGTTGCCGGGCAGAACAGTGACTGTTGGATACAGAGTGATTAAGGCACTTTTAAGCACTTGTAAGCAGGTTTGCATGGGTTTGCGTGAGGGTAAGCACTGCTAACCTTCGGTTAAATATGCGTACAGAGAGTTAGCTTCTATATTGCTTAACCTGTGTGCGCATTGCTTACCCCATGCAAATGGGCTTAAACCTGCTTACTGGTGCTTACACATGCTTACTCCTGCTTACTACTGCTTAATAGTGCTTACACTTGCTTACTAGTGCTTACTCCCTTTTACCACTGCAATAATTTAGACAGTAATGTCTAATGGTTCTTGGGAAGGTGGGGGATTTGGAAGCTGTATGGAGTCATCATTCATTACACATTTTACCTTCCATTTGTATCCCTGATTCCTGTGTACATATACTGTATGGGGCACATGTGATTATCTGTGGACTTTGCAACATTATGACACTGATACCTCACATCTGCATTTAATGCAGTACTCCAGTTCACAAATATATGTTATTTAGTAGGTTATACAACTAAAAATATTGTTCATAACTTGATTTGACATGGAAAATGGAATGTGCTGCAGTGGGACTCGAACTGGGAATGACTGCTTGTGAGGCAAATGAGCTGCCCACTACACTATTGCTATACTGCTTCATTTGCATATATCTTGCTTTTTATCCTCTTCTGCATTTTAAGCTGCATTAACCATAGCTAAGCAATGGGCAAACCCACGCACCTATGGTTAAATTTAATCTGTTACATAAAAAAATATATCTTTATATTTTTTGTGTTAACTATTGCTTTTGTATATGTGATGGGATGTTGCTGGGGGTATGCGTACACCTATGAGCAGTCTCTCTCACTCTTTTAGGGCTTTCTGCTGTTCTTCATTGCAGGGGCATGTATATTCTGAGAGCTCTGCTCTCAGACACGCCCCCTGCACTCTTACACGCTCCATGTAATATTAGGAGCTCAGGCAGCGCACCTTCATTAATATGCATGACACGCTACCATCCTGCTCCTAAATGGCTGCTCTCGTGCAGGACTAAGCTAGTCCTGCAGGGGAGAATAGTAAATCCGGGGATTGAAAAACAACTGCCAAGCTGCATCTCAGTACCAGAAGATCTTCCTCCCTTGCAACTCTGAGTTAAATTAAGTAGGTAAAAAATATAAAAAAAAGATTTTCTTAGTAAAAAATGCTTTTTAGTCAGTCGCTCTAAAAAGTAAAAAATAAGGAAGAAGAATGAAAACTTTGCAAAAGAAACACAGACAATCCAATTTCAGAAAAGCATTCGAGGTTGGTTTTGCTGATTCCTGCTACTTCTTCTGGTGCCTCACTGCCAGAATCAGCAAAACCAACCTTGAATGTTTTTCTGAAATCACCTTGTCTGTGTTTCTTTTGCAAAGTTTTCATTCTTCTTCATTATTTTTTTTACTTTTTAGAGTGACTGAATAAAAAGCATTCTTTATTAAAAAAAATCTTTTTTATATTTTTATTTTTAATTTTTAGAGCGACTGAACGAAAAGCATTCTCTATTAAAAAATCTTTTTTTATATTTGTATTATTTACTTTTTGCTTGTCCAGACTCACTTCAGAGAATTTAGCATTGTACTTGTTTACTGATGAGAACATGCAGGTCCATCCCCAACATTTGCTCACACATACACTTGACAGCAGGGCATGTCCCATATTTTTTTAGGGTCGAGAGTATGCATCAATCATTCAGATCTCAGTTAGTAATCGGGGATGGTCATTAGTGCCAGATCCTTGTGTTCTGGAGCACACACTCCCTCACTGCTTTCCTTGCTGTTGCTGCCAAAGATGGAGCCATTGTTGCTGCTGCTGATGCGGGCCTGGCTGCTGCACAGCATCACTACACTTTTACTACTGGTTCTGCCATTCCCTGCAGGTGCGAAACATATCTGGAGGAATCTCAGCACCAAAAAGGTAATGGGCAAGTCGGATGTAATTTCAACTCTGAAGACTACAGTAAAGGAACCATAAGATATGGTGATGGAGATTCAAACTAACTGGCTGTCATGCTAATAGAGAGGGTGTATAATTAATTACATTACTAGGAGGGATGGTCGGGGGTCTCTTTAAACATGTATGTGTTTGAGTGTGTGTGTGTGTGTTTTCTTGTTTCTCGTTTAAGGCTGCTCATAGTACAGTACATCCCACTCTATCCCTCTGTGCTTCTGACAAGTCTCTGTGGATGTGTCCCTCATCGACAAGATGTTCAGCATTTTTTTCCAATTTATCATGAGAGAGTGAAAGAACCACAGTGTGACAGACCCACAAAGGTAGTTTCAATAAAAAGTATTCTAAAAAGAATGAATGAATGACTAATGTTGCATAGTCAGTTTTTTGCAGGTTGCTACAATTTATGAAATTCTGTTTACCTTTATGAATATGATTAGGAATAAATATGCAGTTTTGCTGTTCTTAGACTGTAATTTAGGCAGGACTAGTAGGTTGGAATAGGTGCCTCTCAAATTTTATGGCAAAGATGTGGGTATTAAAGCTTATTATAAGTAGCACGAACTATTTCATCTCTATAAAAAGCACATATGAAAAAAAATGTTTAGTTATAGGTTTATATCTCCATATAATGTGAAGGCAGAGAAAGCCATGGCTGTATATATTGTAGACAACATTTTAAATAGTACTTTGGGTACTTTGATGTCTGATACAATTAAAATGATTATTGGCAAGATGATGGGAACCTGACAAACAACTAAAGACTGCGAGTGCCAGTTGTCACTGACATAAGTAATGGTGTTTTGATGATGCTTAGAACAACCAGTTGCTTGGTCGGCCTGGAAGAAAATAACATGGCCTTGTGGAGATAGATGACTAGGGTGCATGGACAAAGACTAGAAAGATGTGGACTCAAGCAGGAGCTTTAATGCAAAAGCATATCTACCTGAGAAATATAAAATGCACTTCTGGTAGAAGCACTCTCCAGCCATCTACATGGGTCTGGAAGCAGTCTATCAGTAGTTTGATTAAACTTGAGTATATGTATGGGATATCTATATCTGTTCAAATGTAAATACCCATGCAAACATATTACCCAGGCAGGTTCTCTAAAGTGTTGGCTCCAGGAATGGCTTAATGAAGTTTTGGCATTACTGAGTTTCACCCTTAATGAAAGTTTTCTCTTTTTTCAGACATTGTGTGACTATGAAGTTAGTATATATAACCAATGGGGGTATGGGGAAATGTCCCCCTCATAGAGGGAACAGGTGCTTGTTAGGAGTTTACCTTGTACAGTATGTTTCTTGACAGTATAAGTTACACACAAACACAAGCACACACATACACACTTAAACATAAACGCACCACACAGTAGGATGTCTAGAAAGAATAATAAAAGAGGGATACACATGCTAAAGCTTTAGGAGTTACACAGATGAGTAGAGCCAACATATTTATCTTCTAGTAATTGAACACCTATAGCCACGTAATGATAAGGGTAGCCACGGTGGTGCAGTGGTTAGCGTTGCCACCTCACAGCAAGAGGTTCTCCAGTTTGATTCTTGGCTGGGGTGCCTTCTGTGCGGAGTCTGCATGTCTTCCCTGTGGTCGTGTGGGTTTCCTCCGGATGCTCCGGTTTCCTCCCACATCCCAAAGACATGCAGTAGGTGGATTGGACACACTAAAATTGGCCCTAGGTGTGAGTGTGTGCGTGTGTACCTTCTGTGGAAGGTTGGACGCTGGGCTGGCAACTCGACACCATAAAACTTCACTGCCAATCATGAGCGGACAGATGATCTGCTGTGGCGACCCCTAACTGGGAAAAGCCGAAAGAAGAAGAAGAAGCCACATAATAATATGTATTGTAGAAACAAACCAAGGTGATGCAATCCAAGATCTTCTGTGTCTCACTGTACATGTAAAGATAAAGTGCAAAATTAATCTCCAAAGAGAAGGATATGCTTATGTAAATAAAAAAACAATAGATGTTCAGTTTTAATTATACCAATATTTTCATCAAGATCTCATGGATAACAGAAACTTTCCAGACTGCTGTATCTACATGCAGTGAGGCACAATCCCATAAACCTCTTCAGTTTTCAGTAAAACTGTTTTATTTCCAAATCATGAGCTGTCAGTAGCCTGTCATTAAGTATTGTTCTCTCACAAAGCCCATCTTTTTTGACTAAAGTTTAGACTGCAATTGTTTTCTTTCATTGTTTCCAGTCACTGGTTTGCTCCAAGATGAAGGTCATTCAGTGTCTATTCTTCTCCAGCATAGATGAAAAAAAGGTTTGTTTAGACTTTTCAAAAACATCTATCTTTAACATTTTAGTGGAAAATGTTTTTAGTTTTTGCTGAGCAGTTTAGAAAACAATTATCCCAAAGTGCCCAGACCTGCATAGAAGCATTCAGACAAAGTTACACATAAGTACTACATCTTAATTATTCAATACTGGATACAGATTATAGAACAACTATGTAGGAAAGACTGAGCAGGGGTAGAAAAGGGGATTGTTTAAGTATTTTTTAGTAATGCTAGGCGTCATTTTGCACAAGTGTAAATAAACTGTCTTCTGGAGTTGAGGGGATATAGAGGAAATATCTCCTTCCCCCTAAGATGAAGTGAACTCCGAGTTTGACAGCCTTTGGCTGAATAAAATGCTGTGGTATCAATACTGTGGTCAAGGGCAACTGATAGGATTTATAATCTGCGGCTTGTGGCATAACATATCCAGGCTTAATCATATCACTGGCCTAAAGGAAGATTAGGCTGCCATTTGAAAACTTTGAGGTGAGTGAGATGAACCACTTTAGTGGGGGTGTGGAGCATTACTGCACAACATATAAAATGCCATACTATGCTATTACACTGAGGGTCAGAGAATTACTCTCCATCTCATTAAGACGACAGTATGGGGCACATATGATCCTTGTAGCAAATGAGTTACAAGTACTGATCATTATATGTGGATCCATTGCTGAAGAAGTGATAAAGATGGATAACAGCCCTTAGTTGTCAAGGTGTTTGGTAGCTGCAGGGAACAGTGCAAGAGATGTTGCAGCAGTTGTTGAAGTAGGAAGTTTAGCAGAGGGAGACACCAGGCACTAAATGCTTTTATTGGGAGAAGTAGGTACACTGTTCTCATCAGAACAGATGGGAGGAGTCAACTTTCACAAAATATTAATTGTTACTAAAGGCAAGGAGATTTGCTAGCAAAAGCAGACAGAATGAGCATAGATTGGGGGGGGGGGTCATGAAGTATTCACATTTGTTACTCACAAATTCTTTAATCAATTCCTGATCATTGGGACAGAAAGTTTGTTCATGCAACTACATGGCATAACTGTTAAGGTCATTTACATTTAACATGACTTAGTTAGCTGGACTAATGACTTTACAGCTAAAGTCATTTATGTAAATATTCTGCTTAAAATCATATGATGAAATGTATGTGAATGTGGGGTACATTAAACTCCAATGCAATACTAAATTGTGGTGGGGACACTAAATGCTCTTGACTCAAATATTTTAGGTTGTATAAGTCTGAAGAAGCCACAATTCCTTTAAACTTCCAAGTTTTCTTTACTTGCCTGACTGTGAAGCTAGCAGGATAAAAAAATTATCAGATGCACCTATTTCAAGTGCCATCTAAAATATTTCAAATGCAGATAATAGCTAAAAATAAGATAGCCATGTTCTTTTTATTTACCAAAAACTTGGGATAGTTAATAGCAATGTTAAACAATGCTTTATACTACAGAATATAGTAAAAAGCAGCAGAAAAAACATGACTGCCTCCTACAAAATAAGTAGAGGAATGGGCTCTGTTCTGGCCATAGAACTATTTCACAATTTAACTTCTTTAAACAATTGAAGCTTTCACTAAATTTTGAATTCATAAAATACCTTGCAGTTTCTCGTGTTAAGAGATTGGTGGTGTAATTGTTTTAAAAGCTATGTTCTTTGTTGTGCGGCAGTAACTTCCTCTCTTCTAATCAGCACTAAGTTTATGTTTTTCTTTATGTAAGTGATGAAGGTTGTAAAGAAGCAATGAAATCCTTTTTGTAGAGCAGATGCTACTTTTGTCTTGTCAACAAAGTAAATCAGCAAAACACAGTGAAAATTGTGCAGAAGTATTTATTCATTCATTCATTTATTTATTTATTTTCATTTGTTTACCAGGATAGTTTGAGTCAGCAAAATTATGCTTTTCCAGCAGTCTTTGTTAGAAAAGCTTGATACAGTAGAATAAAATGTGATGCATACACTGCATTGGTATAAACAAGCAACATGGCTAGGCAAAGCAGTAGTATACTGAATTTACATCAGAGGCCATGTATAAATGTATAGTAGTTTGTAATTAAGCTTGAGTTTGCAGCTAAATTTGCAGAAAGCAATATATTTTATTGGTAGTGGCATGTAAGTCTTTCTAGGCAGACATGTTATAAATACTTGGCCTTTCTGTATCCCACAGGCATGCACACAGTCACTATTCATGAGCAGTAGCACAATACACCCTTTCAGAGTCACTTACTTTTGAACAAACTGCATTAGCAGCCCTCACATTTTCAGGATATCTTCATTGACACACTTGTCCCTCCATGAAGCTCAGCCACATTCCTAAGTCTCAGTGGCATCAGAGAATAAAGTCCACTTGATTCATTGTTACTAACTATGCTGAAGATATCCAACACATTTAAACTGCCTTAAAGACATCAGTTAATGTTGGTTCTCATTAATACAACTGTTGTTCCTCACTTATGCCGCTGGCTTTCCATATTTAATAAATAAATCACAAGTACTGTAATTTCTGCTAAAAAATAAGTATTCTTTTAGTCTAATTTATGGCTATATCCAAGTTTTGTGACAGTCAACCCCAAGATAGTCGAAGAAAATGGTTAGTTCTTAAATAGCCAAACATCTGTATATGCCACCAAATAGGCTGATGCAAGAGAAATTTCTCATTTTCCCCTCATTAGAGGAACCCAAAAGATACCTATAATTGATTCAGGTTGCAGGGCTGTATGGAAGATCAGTTCCCTGCACAGTGAGAATGTTTCTTACTCCTGCAGCTGACCATAAGCAGACTTCAGTGGCTGTCCTTTCCTTGATTGCTAAGTCTACACACTTCACCTGGCTCCCCTTAATCCACTAAGGGGCAGGACCTGCAAGGCGATCAGGGCACTGCAGGTCTACATTATGTTGCTGCCAGTAGTATTGTTACGTTCTTTGCTTGTTCGTCTCCTGCACTCCCCATTAACATCCAATGAGTATGGCATGAAATTGCTGGACAATGCCAAACTGCCCCTCAGTTCCACAAAAGGCTGACAATGGCAAGCTATCCAATCCACCCTCAGGAAGTACTTCTCAATTGTTTACCTGACTGTTCTCAGGGAGGTCTAACTGCTTTGTGCACTCTGAGGATGCGCCCCTCATTCCACCCCTCCCAAACTGGGCACACCAGTCCTCTCCTGCAAGCTCCTCAGATGCCCAAGCTGCTAATTGTATCCAAGTTGCCTGCATCATAGTCCATACTTTATGCCTCTATGTCATGGTGCAGGATTGATGGGGAAATTTGGCTTCCCCCTGAAACTAGCTTATCAAATGTAATTTCATTTATACGGTTGTTTACCACTGATTTGATTTTACTTAAATGACATGGATCCAGTATTCTAGAAAGCATTCTCTGAAATAATTCATTGACTATTATTCAGATAGAATGTACAAAAATATAAATCTTTGTGGTTAATATGATCTTTAGCTGTCATTTATGTAGAGAGTTGCATGCATTTGCATATGCATTCTTGCATTTATGCAGTATGTATTTATGTGTGTGTGTGTGTGTGTGTGTGTGTGTGTGTGTGTGTGTGTGTGTGTGTGTGTGTGTGTGTGTGTTTAATTTTTAGCAGTTTTGGTTTTGTCATTGCCCTTTCCAGTTCAGACATCTTCCACAATTTAGTACAGAGAATCGTAGAAAAAAAACATTTATTTAGTTGAAAGAGCCTTAATTTTAGATGATTATGACCAGCCTTTTTTAATGAATGTGCATTTCTGTCCATCAACTGACTCTGTTTAGGTCTTCTTTTGTTTTTTAGCAACCTGAGTAGCATCCCAAAAAGTAACCCTTATCTATGACACTGTGACTAACTGTAGTTAGATATTCTTGACGTCTGAGTCACTTCAGTTTTTCCTGTATCTTTCCATTTCTTTTGCACTGTAGCATTTCAGTAATATAACCATTGAACACAGATACAGCACTTTCTCCTTACATGTTTTTTTCCTGTACTGAATTTAACAGGATATCATTCAAATGACATTGGTGCACTATTTTAGTCATGTCACGTGGGTTACTATTGATTGAAAATTATAAAATGTTGTTTCATTTATAGCAAAATAAGCCAACGTCCAACAGATTTTCTGTTCTAACTAGCATGAACAGTGTGCTCTTCAGAACCTGTGTATGTCTGTTCTAATTTTTTACCACTATGTAATGTATCAGTCAAATGCATTAAAGTACCATTTCAGTAGAAACTGTGTACCACCTTGTAGTCCAAACAAAACAAGGATCAGAATATTATCTAGTTTTTTTTCATCCATTATCAAGCACCCCCGCCCCAACAATGAAGTGTGATTGCATGCAAAACTGGAAGCCAGGCTTGTTTTGAAAATATTTGTGTTTGGCACTCATTTATGCAATTGTTAGTGTTTGAATAGAAGCTCAAATTGCCAGCATGTCAGGGATTTCCTCTCTCCCTATGATAGTAAGTAGTAGAGGGGTGCTAGGGTGTAGCCCCCAACATCAGGGTTAGTGGAGGCTTGTTCCCCTGCAAAAATGTGTTTTGTGTGTGTGTGTGTGTGTGTGTGTGTGTGTGTGTGTGTGTGTGTGTGTGTGTGTGTGTGTGTGCGTGTGATTTTCTGAATGCAGTTCACATATGGAAACCTTCACTTGTTTGTTGTGAGATGATGACAGATTAGTTAAATACTTGATAGGGAGACCAGAAAATCATGTTTTTAATTCATTAGTTATAAAAGCAGTCAAGTTTATCATAACAGAGTTTCAGTTAGTAGTCTGTGAAAGATGGTGATACCAGTTGCTGCACAATCCCTGGTAAATGTATATTTTGTAGAAAGCTTAGGGAAGGATAGAAACTGATTGCCAAATATTCATGTTACAAGCTTGTAACAAGCTTGCCTCGACAACTGTGTCAAGTTGTCAGGAAAGAAAGGTACAACAAATAATGGATAAGTTAGCATGTTCTCTAAACGCTCATTGATTGAAGCATGTCAGAAAAAGTGCTTTCATATAATTTAGCATTTTGATTAGCTTGTTTTGATATATTACAATATGCAAATATAACTTGCTTGTTTATATAATTCTAAGGAATTGCAATCCTCTTGAATGAGATTTTTTTAGGTTACCTGCTGTTGCCAGTTTCTGATAAAATTTGGTATATTTCTTAATTATCTGAACATAGGTTCAAGCAACTTTTTTAATAAATTGACTAGAGGTGCAAGCACATTTGTTGTGCATGTACCTAAAGATAAATAGCAATATTCAGAAATATGCAAATGACATAAGGTGACTATCTGCATGGTATCATATACAGCTGCAGATTATCTCTCGCTGCAAAACTTGTATATTTTTACACCTGTTCACTGTACTAGTGCTAATTTATTAAATGTGATGTGTTTTATACTGAGACTGCTTATAATTTTTAAATTAGCTATTTACTAACAAATGACTAAAATGTTGTTGTTGTTGTTGTTGTTGTTGTTGTTGTGTCTTTCGGCTTTTCCCAGTTAGGGGTCACCACAGTGGAACTCCGGTCTGCTAATGATTGGCAGTAGATTTTTATGTGCCGAGTTGCCAGCTCTGATGCACAACCTTCAACGAAGGTATGCCCATTCACGCATGTCTCCACACAGAAGACGCTTTAGCTGAGAATCGAACAGGACAACGTCTTACTATGAGGTGACAACGCTACCGCGGCACCACCACTGCAGTGACTAAAGTATTGTTGTAGTATATAAAATATGACTTACAGTATCTGGAATTATTCTTGGAATTTCAACTCCATGAGCATGGGATCACATTGTTTTAATCACTGTATACTCATGCCTTTGCTTTTTCATTTGCCAAGTGTTTTTGTCTTGTAACAGTTATATACCTGACATTGCAGCATTATATCCATACCTGTGACGATGTCATCACTAAGAAATATACTTTTTAATAGCAGGTAACAGATTAAGTTGTCAAGGATAGCTTGTTGTGTGCATATTACAGATTCTCTTATTCTCCATGTCTTTACTTTAATATAACCTCAGACATATTATTTTTAACAGAAATCCTAGACAGTTTTTTTTTCATTCTTCTGGTTCATAAACTTTAGGCTTATAGTTTACAGTCATTTGATTCTGAAATAAAAACTCACTTATTCCACATTGCCAATGTATAAAGTACAGAAAATGGTTGCAGAAAAACTGAGGCAAATATTTTCTCATGCTCTTAAGCATGTGCCAGAAATGCCTTTTTGAGTTTTTTCCATTCCATTCTGGAAGATGTAACACAGACCACTGAAACACTATGGAAAGCAAAATGCCCATAGGCTTGAGGCCAAAAATGACTAGCTGCTGAACTGGTGTAGGTATGTGTCTAACTACAACAGCCATCAGCTCATAGCAAAATGTGCACATGTACAACCAATCCATAGCAACAGTTCAGGTACAAGGAAAACAAACATCATGCTAAGTAGGCTTCATGTATTTTTTTTTTTTTTGTAGTTGTTTTTGTTTTCAGAGTGGTGCTAAATTTGGTAACACATTTCATCACTTACCAGCTGTTTTCAAATGGCATCTTTGTGAAGAGTTCACATACATTTGTTAGTCACATTGTGTCTTCATTTACAGCCATGATAAAGGAGTATCCTCTTGATCATTAAGGTAATTTCTCCCTGCATCAATATATAACCCTTTATATGCCTAGAAAATAGTTATTTTCTCTACAAGCATTTCATTTACATAGCTTTTAGAGGTAGTAGAAGTTCTTTTTTATATTTAGTCTAGTGTGGTCTGTTCTCTGCACTGCCAGAGAAAGGTACCTTTGAATTTTATTTCTTTAGCTTATGCCTACTGAGGTTATATTCTCCAGTTTGGTATAACACTCTGACGGTTTCTGTGTTTATCTTATGCCTGCTGCTGACTTTCAGATTTATTAATTTAGTGGCTCTCTGGGTTTGACTGGGAAAGTAAAACTTTCTTAATGAGCTCTGCTGAGGCCCTAAATAAGAAAGGTAAGTACTCTCTCTAAAGCAGGAATTATTTTATTTAAAATGTATAAAAGTCAGCGGTGCTCCCTAAAGTGTTAGCAACTGATTAAATCCAATTATTCAGCAAAATGTTGGTTCTCCTCATCACTGATATGTAGTGTTTCCACATGGGATGGACCTGCCCTAGGGATGACTTACAATGCTTTTACCTCCAAAGATTATTAGAGAGAGTTCTCAGGAAAAGTATTGTCCTTACCTAACGTATAGATCTTACTATGGCTTTTTTGCATTTCTACTGCAGAGATATTTCAAATACAGAGAGTTAATTCTTAATTGTTGTCTCAGCTGCATTGCTAAGTATAATATTCAATTTTTACAAATGCAGACTGCAGCCCTTAAAGATTAGCCAAATCTAATTTGAATAATATTTTAAAATCTCTGTTAGTAAAATATGTGAATAGTAATGAAGCCATATTTTCATGCATAATTTCTACTTAATACCCTTGCAGAGGTTTAATGGTTACACTGCAGTCATTTTTAAAGGTACTTTAAATGTGTTGTGAACCTTATTATTTTATTATCATACGGAGCAGTATCGATAAAATATATTTTTTATGGAAAAGGATATCCAAGTTTAGAAAATGTCTTTTGAAAATAGTACTGAGATTGTAATGTCAGGTATATATAACTGAAAACACAAGCTGTCTAGGTTTTTGCAGGCTTTAATTCTCAGTACAGAACCACATAGGACATCACCTCATACGAATGACACTATATTCTTAATATACTGACGTTGGATTCACATATGATGGCATCATGTGCCATGAAGTCAGAGGCCAGTTACAGCTAAGGCTCTGTAATCCTGAATCTTTACTTATGAACTCAGCCTTTAACTGAACACTTACAAAAGTATTTTTTTGTCAAAAAGGCAATGAATTACTATTAGGTAATCATTAACAGTTTGGTATTATAAAGGCATAACTGGTGAAGCTTCATGCACTTGAGTGGTTTTATTTTCATATTTTCTTCATTATAGATTGCTTAATCCACATTATGCTGTACATTACTATGTTTTTTGCTCAGTTTTCCCCACTGCTGAGTGCACATGGACTGATACTCCTACAAGTCCCTGTGGTATCATCACTGAGTGCATATGGGTGATGTCTGAACATGCCAAGAGTGAAAGGATTTGGGGGAACAAATCTTCATCTGTTCTTGTAGCATGCCACTCCCTCGGTCAGTTACACTGTGCTGAACTAATGAGTTTACACAGTCACCCTCCACTCTGCAGTATTGTGTCGAACACACAAAGACAAACAGTTGGCAAGTAGATTCTGACAAAAACAAACCTTGGAAAATTTTTACAGTTCCTTGCCTCAATGCTTTGTGCCATATTCCAGACAACCTGTTCCTTAAGTGCATGGCGTGATGAAGTTCACTGACATCATGCATTGGATTGGCTTGTGAAAGTGTTAGGTAGGCAGGCTGTATGGTGGCTGATTTTATGTGCTATAAGTGCAGCAGAGTCCCTAGATAAACTGGTAGTAGTTGTGGTATATGGACAATTGAATTAGTAGGTGATAGTCAAAGTAGTGCACAACACCACACACTCCTGTTGTACAACTTTATCTGGGAGCACTAACTGGCTACATGACTTTTAGAGTAACATACAGTTGGCAAGTGGAGTAGGAAGGAATCAAACTCTGGACTACAGGCTGGAGTTCCTTTTCTGCTCAATGTATTAATCTACTGTGGGGTTGTCCACAGGTGTATTCAGTCACTAACACATACAGATTGAGAAGCCCTCTCCTTATCATCTTATTATTCCTCTTACCAAATGACATCTTCAATTCCTTATAGTATGGGCCTGCAGTGATAGCAGCTCTTTCACCAGTGCACTGTGGTACCTTTCTGATTACAGAAACATACCTGGTTGGTATGCAGATGGTTGACATGGTAACTTCTGTAAGGGATGTTACCATTGTCAGTGGCATCATGTAGCTCTAGGATCAAGATTTTGTCATGCACAAGGTCTTTTACTGCTAGGTTCTGTCACAGGTTTTTAACTCAGCTGAGTGTCTATGCTCTATAGCAATATGTCATTCCATAGAAAGACACAGTGCATAAGTCACTGTGCTTTCTCGATGAAACTTTACATTTTTTTTTCATAAATACCTTTATGCTTTCTTGAACTATGGCCAATTTTTTTCCCATTTTCTGTTCTTTTTTTGGCAAAATGCATCTCCGGCTACTTCTGCCTTGGCAAGAGGAACTGCATAAGCAGTTTCATTTGCTGATAACTGCAGCCAGTTAGCAGTCAATGGCTGACATGTGAAGTTGGTATATAAAACTAAATGTGATGCATGTCAACACCAACCCCCCTCCCAGCCACATGAGGTGGGGACTTGACCCTGCAAAAAATAATCCTTTCTCTTTTATAGCATTTTTGAGCTGTGCATCTCAGTCTAGAAACATGACTGGTACAGGTAAACCCTACAAAACACCTGATTGTCACATACAATTCTAAAAATAAATGTGAAGATTACTTTCATAATTCAGTGAAAAAAAATCAGTCAATATCTAGAAGGAATGTGCAGGAAAAAATTCTTCCTTGTTATATCAACTTTCATGTGGCACTGTCCTCTTGAAATCTTTTCAGCCATACAACAGCCCAAGTTTGAAATGATCAGTTATTTTGCAACTTGATTTGCATTTCAAACAGCTGGGAAAAAACTCGTAACTTAATGAAACAGCTTGAATGGGTTGATCTAAAAGTGTAAACCTCACAAATCTGCAATTTGGGTATATGGTACTATACCACCTTTAATTAACTATAACAATAATATTTTAATGATTTATTTCTCCATTACAATCTCTAGAAGAAACTATTTTAATGCCATAGTGAGAAATTATATGTGTAATCAGCCTAAATGCTGGCTACAGACAGCTTAGTTAAACCAACAACATATTTTGTCATAATATCCATATCCTTGCTGATTGTCCTGATTACAAGCAAAACCTGTAATAAGCACTTCTTTCTCTCTAACAGCCACAGCTACCCGTTTACTACTGAGCCTTTACTGTCTATTTCTTCCCAATCTGCCACAGTATCCTGTCTTTATCATGTCTCCTTCCATTTTATCATCTGCCACGTGTGCAGGGGGTGCCTATACTACTGAGATGCATAGGCTGGTAGGGAGAAAATTAGCATGGTCAAGTCTGACAGAGCTAATGAGGTGCTTCCCTGTGTAGCTTTATCATTGGAAATTCTTTCCATCAAACTAATTGACCAATCCTGTTGGCTAATAAGAATAGACAGAGAGAATCTGTTTAAATCCTGGCCAGAATGATTTAATAGCATTATCCAAATGGAGATGGAAGCTATTCCACAGCTTAGGTGCAATTGTGAAAAAAATCTGACAATGGAAGAAATTGTCCTTGTGTTTATAAAATACTGCCAGTAAATTAAAAAAAAGAAAGGCCCTGATGTTTATTTTATTATTCATTAAGTCAATCCAACCTAAATAGGTGTGTATGTATATGTATATGTATATGTTTATGTGGTATATGCAAAGGTTAGGGGTGTAAGGGAAGAACCTCCACATCAGGGAAGTCACCGGGTTTTTTTTTTTCTGAACTGCCACAGTCATATTGGATGGCAGGATTGTCATTTGTGTAGGATAGACATTGTCGACTTTGGCACTGGTGATGTCAAATTGATACTCTATTTTTATGTCGAGAGTCAACATATTTTCCTTTAGCTAATCAGAGTTCCTGAATAATGTTGCAATTCCCCTCCATAATTACTACTTATAAGCTGTAGAAGATAACTGGGCATATGAATAATTTGCTCCATGTGGAGCATTGTCTTTTACATAAGTTGACGTAAGTATTTCAACTATAGTCACAGAGGCAACACAGTGGTGCATAAGATAAGAGTTGTTGCCTTCCAACAAAAGCTTCCTCAGTTCAATTCTTGGCAGGGGTGCCTTCTCTGCTGTCTCCATGTCTTCATGTGGATGTTTTTCTGATACAGTTACAACTCATGAAGTGCTAGCAATAACTTCTATGATACCGAACTTTACCACATCAGTAATGCACGCTAACCATAAACCTAACCCTGTCACCAACCATAACCCTGCATCTTACCTTAACAATGTCTAGTAATACTACCCCTTCACAAGAGAAACTTAGACACACAACCATACACCAACACACACTATCCACAATAAGTCTATCTCCTTACCTACCCCCTACTCTAAACTTAACCCAAATACACACACACACACACACACACACACACACACACACACACACACACACACACACACACACACACACACACACACACACACACACATGCATACTAAAGCTATGCCCATAACTAACCCTTATCATAACCGTAAACCAAGCACACTGTTACACTCATACACTAAAGCTATACCCTTAGGGTCTATATTATAACATCGAAGTTCTCTAACATCGAATGTTATAATGTTGAACCCGTAATGTTGAATGCTGAAAAGAGTGAAGGTGCAGGACATCGAATTTTTTCCCAGGGAAAGAATTCGGTGGGCCGTTGCTGTGGCTTCGCTGTTTTCATCGTTCGATATGTTGGAGCATTACAGGTCAGGTTCAGTTAAGTGTGTGATTGTGTGTAGGTTAGGGTTAGGGGCGGGTTAGGTGAGTTAGGGTTAGGGAATGGGTCAGGTAAGTGTGCAGTTGTGTGGACGTTAGTGTTAGGGCACGGGTTCAGGTAAGTGTGCGATTGTGTGTAGGTTAGGGTTGGGGGCGGGTTAGGTGAGTTAGGGTTAGAGCACGGGTCAGGTAAGTGTGCGATTGTGTGTAGGTTAGGGGCAGGTTAGGTGAGTTAGGGTTAGGGAGCGGGTGAGTTGAGTGTGTGATAGTGATGGACCTTAGGGTTAGGGTTGGGTTAAGGTAAGTGGATAGCTAGTACTGTACGTAAAGTTTAGTTTAGGTGTAGGATTTTAAGTGTATGTGTGTGGATGGCTGTTTTTTGTGTTTGTTTATGCTGTGTGTATGTTTCTCGGAATAGCAAATTTTTTCCCTGGGAAAAAATTTGCTATTCTGACTGTCCGATGTTTTCACACTTCGGTGTTAGGGTTCGATATAATAACATTCAATGTTAGAGAACTTCGAAGTTATGATATAGACCCTATTCTTACCTATCCTTACTCCAGCCCTAAACCACATATACTGGCGTATGAACACACACACACACACACACACACACACACACACACACACACACACACACACACACACACACACACACACACACACACACACACATACAGTACACAGAGATACACATACACACACACAGACACACATACTAAAGCTATGCCTATAACTAATGCTTACCCTAACCCTAAACAATGCAGACAGTCACGTATGCATTTTAGCACATAGACAGAAATACAAGTAAATATATGCACAGACGCACACACACACACACACACACACACACACACACACACACACACACACACACACATACATATACACATGCACAAGCATACTAAAGCAATGCCTTTAACTAGCCATTATCCTAACCCTAAACTCAACACACTCTTACACTCACACACTAAAGCCATATTCTTACCTACTCCTTACTCTAACCCTAAACCATACATACTTATGTGTACACACATACACACACACACACACACACACACACACACACACACACACACACACACACACACACACATATACACTAAAGCTATGTCCATAACTAATGCTTAGCCTAGCCCTAAACCATGCAGACTGTTACACTCATTCACTAAAGTTATACTTTTACCTACTCCTTACTCTAACCCTAATACCACACATACTTATGTGTACACACACACACACACACACACACACACACACACACACACACACACACACACACACACACACACACACACACACACACACACACACACACACACACACACACACACACTAAAGCTATGCCCTTAACTAACCCTTATCCTACTGCTAAACTATGCACACTGTTACTCTTATATACTAAAGCTATATTCTTACCTATCCTTACTCTAACGCTAAACCACATATACTCACATTTGCATGCTCACACACACACACACGCACACACACACACACACACACACACACACACACACACACACACACACACACACACACACACACACACACACTAAAGTTATGCCCTTAACTAACCATTATCCTACTGCTAAACCATGCACACTGTTACACTCATATACTAAAGCTATACTCTTACCTATCCTTACTTTAACTCTAAACCACATATACTCACATTTGCATACTCACACACACACATGCACGTGCGCGCTGGATTTGATTCCTTCAATTTGTATTTGTTTACTGCATCTTTCTGTGTGAGTCTCTTAAACAGATATTAAGCGACATTCCAAACAAGTTGCTCTCAGAGTAAGTCTGGCCTGTTTCAGAAAGACTTGCTCTCAGTTTAAGTGAGTTACTTCAGTGTAAAGTCTGTCTGCAAACAGGGTTACATCTGGGGCCAGATTCTAAAACACATGGCCCACAGTTATGCAACTAACACAAGATGCCTTCTCTTGCACTGAGTCTTGGATGCTGAATAATCACCTTGTCCTCAATGCATCCAAAACCAAAATCATGATCTTTATACCATCTGAATACACCTCTATCGACAAAAATTCTTTCTCCATAGTCAGTCAGAATAAGATTCCCATTGAAATTGTCTCCCATACAAAACTCCTAGGTGTTATCATAGAAGAACATTTAAAGTTTCACATTCATATACAAACTAGTATTAAGAAAACACACCAAAAGCTCAGAATGTTGTATCAACACAGCCGTTATCTCACTCCCTCATCCAAATATGTACTCTCTATTTTCTACCTCATTCCCCCCTCTCTCTTATATGGAGCCCTATACGGAGCCCCTCTCCTCACCAACCTTCAATCCTTCCTAAAGTCAAAACCGTCCTCCTGCTACAATAAAATTTCTTAGTTAGCTTACCGGGACAAAATCCTCCTCCCACCACTTTGATGCACTCCACTCCTTGAATGGGCTGGAACACCCCCACTATCTCTCTTACATTCAACTGTTAACTGCTCACAATCTCATCTTCAAACCCTCTAACTGCCCTTCCCTCTCCTCCATAGTCACCTTGCATCATCCTGACAGATTTACTCAGGTCCAGTAACCAGAACCTCCTTGAAGTGTACAAACCCTTACACATACCAGGGCAATTTCACCTGTCTTTCTCCCTCGCTCATCTATGGAATCCCCGCTCCCACATTTGAATCACCCAAAACCACTCCGCCTTCAAGTCCATGCTCCATTCCCAGCTGTCTTCTCACTGGGAATGCTCATGCTCTCACCCCACCTGATTCCCTCTATTTCATTTCTGCTCCTCCATCCTTTTTCTTTTTTCATTTCTCAAAACGCAACCTACTGACTCCCTTCATTTCATGTGCACTCTCTGTTCCTTTTCTTTTTCCTTTCTCATAACTCAACCTGCTTCACCTGTCACTCTGTTCTCCTCCTCTAATTCTTCCTACCTCTCGCCTCATGAAACTACGAGTGCATATATGCCTGTAGACCAAACTATACTTATGTACTCCAAAACACCTAGGTTTTAATTTCTTTCAATGCTTTATTGCATTCCTTGCTTGGAGGTTATTATTCTGTCTTCTATATTACTATGTTTTAGTAGTTTGGAAATTATATTGTACTTGTTAACTTTGCTGACTTAGCTTTGTAATAATTGTATATGGAGCTTTTCTCCCCAGGCCTCCACTGAAAATGGGCTCATTTTCAGCCCAATGGACTTTCTCAGTTAACAAACTGCAAATAAATAATAAATAAATAAAATAAATAAGTGGTCACACTAAGTATAAGTCTTCTGTAACTGGGCCATTGATATGAGGCCTCCACTAAAATGAACCTCTCACATTGTGGACAACCTAGTTAAAAACAAATCATGATTTTCTTGTGGAGCTCATTCAGTTTTATATTTTGCTATTTTACCCCTAATCTTGTAAAGGTGCATAACTAAGGTATATCTCCAGTCACAGGTCCCATGCAGATTATGAATAAAAGGTTTAAAATATTTCTCAGGAAAGGGATCAAATTGCTCTTGTTCTTGTTATTGATGTTGCTTAATCAAGTCCAATTATTTGTGACTTCAATGACTTTTGGACCAAAGCAGTCTGTCCCCCACTGCTTAGTTATTTTAAATTCATATTTATTACTTCAGTAATACTGCGTATCAACCCTATGCATTGCCATTTTCTTTTCCAGAACCAGTGACTTCTGTAGTGAATCCAATCTTTATACTATGTGTCCTATGCTTTTTTTTTTTTTTTGCTATTGGACCTGCTGTCGGCATTTATTTCCTCATATATTGGCCATTTTAAGCTTTCTGTAGTTCAGAAAACTCTCAAATATTTTTGCCAATACCACATCTCAAAAGCATAGATTTTCTGATATACAACCTTATTTATAATCCAACTCTCATGGACACGTTATAAATGGGAAGACCATAATTTTATGTATATGAACATTTGGTGAACATGCAAATATCTTATCTGAGTTTGTCATAGCTTTTATCCCAAGAAAAAGGCATCTTTTAATTCCATGGTGGCAGCATCTGTTTGTAGAGATGTTTGAGCCAAGGGAAATAAAATGTCACTGGCTTACCATCTTCATATCCAAATTCAAATAACAAATAAAGCTATAAGTTATAACCTTATTTATTTACTTTTTTAATGTTGAGCAGCAAGCCAGCATCTTAATATCTTCTTCTGTTACACCATCTCAGCTTTTTATTTTATAATGTTCATTTTACATGGAAGATTCACCCAACCTTGCCAATCTTCTAAAAGTGATATCTTGTTAATTTCTTCTTAAGGTTATTTTCACTGTTCATTTAAAATGATGCTTTATCTCCTCTTGCTATTCTCTAGAACTCTGCATTCTGTTTGATATATATTCTTTAGCTATTTTCTTGGCCACTACTAAGGCCTACAGTGACAGACATTTTGTTTTCTTAATCTTATTTTTGTTAAACATATTTTTTTGACACCCCTGGGGAATATTCCAAATTCTATCTCTAATTTTTCAAGCCATCTGTTCAGCAGATCTAATCCCTTAAATATGTTCTTTATCTCCATTACAACACATTCATATGAAACATTGTTGAGTTGATATTTAGCTGACCTGAAGACTTTTGCTGACTTCTTTATTTGAATCTAAATGTTTGTGATGAGAAGCTGATGGTCCAAGCCAAAATCTGCTAAAGGTATTGCTTTTTTTTTTTTATAGTGTTCTTTCATCTCTGATCACAAATATATAGTCAATCTGATTTTGATATTGATCATCGGGTGGTAGATGTGTATAAAGTCATCTCTGTGGCTGCTGAAATACTGCTTGCTCTGACTCCTGAATTCTACTAGTCCAAGTCCTGCTTCATTTTTATATACCAAAGACAAACTTGCCCCTTGTTAAACTGTCCTTTGACTACAATCCTTAGCATTCCAATCACCTATAATCACAATGATATATATATTCTGGTGTAATATCTAAAGAGCATTGCAGATCTTCATAAAATTGGTCATATCTGTTATCTTTGCCATCTGTAATTTGAGCAGAAGCATGTACCCCTTTTGACATCATTTTAGTGACTATAAGGGCTACTCCATTTCTTATGGAAGATTTATGTCCACAGTAGAAGATATGAAGTTATCTGCTGTAAAATTTCTAAATTCCAATCCACTTCAGTTGACTGATTTCTAAAATCCTAATGTTTGCCTTGATTCGTGGTTCTTTGCTTTCTAAGTTTCAGTGATATATAATTCCTTGTAAAACCAGACTTTCCTGTTATCTCTAAACACCTTTTCAGATAGACGTCCTGCAGACTTGAGTCTATCTGTAGCATACCTTCTAGCACTTCTCATACCTGCAATCTGTTCTTCCCCAGTACCATGCTGGTTATCTTTACATCTGGCATTCTTATTCCCCAGTATTATCTTGACAGTATCAATTTGTTTTTGCCCATTGGGTTTTTGTGACAAAAAAAAAAAAATAATAATATATATATATATATATATATATATGCATGTATGGGTCTACTTCATATGATCAAAATACCATTTGACCTATACCCATTTGATTGAAAGTTCCTTTGATTGAAAACCAGTATTTAAGCCATAAAAACAGGGATTTGTCCCCCTCCCCAATGTTGTGCGACCCTGGAGTTGGTATATATAGTTGGGGGGGTGGGGGTGCAGCCTCCCACATTGGATGGTGTGGGGTGCAAAGCCCCCTACCTATTTTCATTTAAAATATGTACTTTTTGTTTTATTTTCTTCTTTTAAAGGAAACTGTGCCCCCCACACTCCCTAACTATATATACCAACACCAGGGTAGCACGATATTGGGGAGGGGGACAAATCCTAGTTTTATGCCTTGAATACTGGTTTTTGATCAAATGAACTTTTGATCAAATGGGTTTAGGTCAAATGGTCTTTCGATCATATGAAGTAGACCTATACATATATATATATATATATATATATATATATATATATATATATATATATATATATATATACATATATATATATATATATATATATATATATATATATATATCAGAATGGATTGCTGCTACCTTCTCAAATGGACCACATTTCAAACTTTGTCAAGCTGTGTTAATTGCCTGTTCAACATCACATTACTGTCATTGCCTTGTATATTCTAAATGTATTAATGTGCTTAATAGCTTGATGTTTCTTAATAATGTCACATAGTACAAGGTTTGAGTTTAATTAATGTATACTTCTATACTCAACATGTGAAAAGTTTTAGTAAATACTTTGAGTACGCTCTTTGTATTAAGAGAGATGCATCATGTTCTAGTAATCTAACAAGCACACATGCCATCTGTGTAATTTATAACTAAACTTAGTTCCTTGCTGATTCTTTCAGATCTACTTTCTTTTGCATATCTTTATACAGAATGCTATTGTTTATTTATAGATTATTATCATGTTTTTTGCTTTAATGTTTTGTAAAGTCATTTTTAATTATGAATTTAAAGCTATAAGGCATTTTATTGACTCTTCCAGACTTTTGATGTTCTTTAATAAGTCAGATTACTAGAACTTGACACCCTCATAATAGTGGCCAAGAAACTTGTCTCCTCATGTTGAGTCATGGTATATCTCTAAAACGCCATCCAAATCCAGTTGTTCATATTAGATTGTTAAATTTTGCTAGTCAGTTTAGATCCATAACAACCTTTTACTTAATTTTGATCTATTCTTACTGTGTCCTACAACTCTAAATTAGGTGATTTAAATCCTGTGGAGTAAGCACTTATGATTCACCACATTTAGAGCAGGAAGGGTAGTCATATTGGTAAACAAAGTCTTAGAGCAACATTACTAACAATCTGATTTAGTTTCCATTAACTCAGTACACCATCAAAATCATCTGTATATATTATAGCATCACTAATAGAAATTCAAATAAATGCATAAATAATATACTATCCAAATCATCTGTGTATATTCTAGTATCTTCAAAACCTGTACTTAACTTTCTATCCCTTGCATAAATGTAGGTAATTGGAGAATAAATTAATAAATGAATGCTTCAACTGCAACAGCTTGCACCACCTAATCAAAATGTCTAACATCTCAGGTCTAGCCTTGGTTTTATTTCTGTACACATTACAACTCCAACACCATGGTGCTTATTGCCCATATCATTTGTTAAGGTGATAATTCCTTCAGCATCACAATGTAGGCCTGCATCATCCTGCCATGATTATGGAACTAAAATGTGTGCACATTATGGTCAGCCATTCAGGAGGACCAAGCTATTGTTTTCAGCTAAACCTCATACTCAAGACATAGTTTATGTTACCATATTGTGTTTGTTATTTTAGTGCCATAAAAAAATCCAGTGATATAAGAATGCATGCAAGCATTTTCTCCATCATTATATCCTTCCTTGCTAACACTTGTCTTGTAGGTGGCTTATGGATTAACCCAACATGCATGGTTGCATTCCTGAGGCCTTGAAACCAGGGCTTGTAAAATTATTATTATTATTCATATCAGTAGGAGCTACTGTCTCCTCTGTATCTGATCTAACTGAAGTATCTTGCACTTGATGCAGAATTTTCTTATAAATGTGTTAAAATGAATCCCTGTTGCTGTAATCTTTCAAGACTAGCTTTTGACTTGCATAGTCTGTATATTATTTCATTAATCACAAGAGTGTCATTATTCAACAACTTTTCAGCTGCATCCTTAATGTTACCATATTGCTATACTTTCCTGCTCCCTGTGGTGAGTCCCTTGTTTGGCAGTATTCACAATAATAAAGAAAGTGATATAAAACTAGTGTGGAAATACTCTATGATAAAGTATGTTAATAGTGACTATGCATAATGATGTATGTTAATAGTGCAGAAACATAAGCATTACAGAGTGCTATAACACATACAGCATTTTTTCAGAAAGAAAAGAAACAACCAAACTCAATATTGTCCAATATCAAGTGACCTTATAAATGCAAGAACAGACACAATGGGGAGGTTACACGTTTAAAAATAAAGATCAAAATTAAAAGAATGCCAATGTTGTTCTTAACAAAATTACTTCCTGTCAAAGCAAGTCTCAGAAGAGATTGCTCTTTCTCTATTAGAATAATAAATAAGTAACGTATGTAAAGAGTTAAAAGTATAACACTCTTCAGTCCATGCTTAGTGTGTTGTCTGACTTTACCACTGAAACGAAAGGACATCCAGAAAAGATGCAAGTGTCTTTAAATCTTCATATGTACAAGAAGCAGAGTCTTTTATTCACTGCCACATATCATCAGCAACATTAAATGAGCATTATTGAACTGTTGATTGCAAAGGTTACATTTTTAAAAAATTTACCCTTTTAGCGCTCCACACTTTCACAGATTAAAAGAAGGGCACTATTAGAAGGCAGACATTAGCCAGAGGAACTTTCTTCTGAATCTACAAAGGACATTTATGCACGTTCATAGTCTTAATGCAGTACAAGCTAGAATGCTATTATTGAAAAAAAAATAAACTCAGAAAAACCTAGCAAACGGTAGTTTCTTTTGTACGTTTGTTGTAGGGGGTACTGTCTGTAGTTATACTTTGTATTTCACCTAGAAAAGAAAATATAACGTCACATTTTAGTAATTTGTATGCCAATATCTAGTGCAATCATTCTTGCACAACTAGTTTTCTCTTTTTATTTATTTGTTCTTCCTTAAGCAATGTACATGCTTCCCTTAAGGCTGCAAAACAAAATTTCTTGGTACTAGGTTACATTGTATATATATATATATATATATATATATATATATATATATATATATAT
The DNA here is from genome assembly GCF_019279795.1 of Protopterus annectens. Classification (NCBI taxonomy): domain Eukaryota; kingdom Metazoa; phylum Chordata; order Ceratodontiformes; family Protopteridae; genus Protopterus; species Protopterus annectens. The sequence goes on from NC_056745.1 coordinate 887,243,422, forward strand.
ATATATATATACACTTCTATGGTTTCTGCTGCATTTTGTCAACTGCTGTTTCTTTGACAAATGTAGGGGGTGCTTTAATGTCAATGGTATAGATAGCTGCGTGGTGGAAATGTTGATAGCGTGTAATGTTGAGACAGGTAAATGGGGTTGGAAGATTACAGTGTTTGTGCTTATGTATGTGAGTTATGGTTAGAGTGCAGGATGAGTGAATTATATGTGTTATAATGTTTGCGGGTGTTTGTGAATGTTTGTGTTTACAAGTGTGTATTGTGTAGTAGCAGTGTTGTGGAAGTTTTTTTATGAAGGTAAGGTGCTGGGTTAGGGTTGAGAGAAGGGACAGTGACAGGGTCAGGTTTAACATCCATCACTAAGGTGGTGCAGGGGGATGGATTCCTCCCTTGGACATTATTAGTTTTTTGCTAGCATGTGCTATTTTAAACTCATTTATGTTATTAAACATCCAAGATTATGCTTAGGCTTTCTACAAAGCATCACAATATTAAATTTTACTTTCTCACAAAGACCATTTTTCTAAATTCCTAGAGTCCATAGGCAGTGAACCAAGTACAAAGATCCCCAGAACCGCTCATAGAGTAAAAATGCTTAATTTATTAATGCTAGCTCGCACTTTACCGATCAATGCTTCATCAGGCAGTAAAATATTCCAAAAGAACAAGTCATTTTTATACAACATTTTAAAACACATGAAATGTGATCAATTAAAAAATCACACGATCCATATAAATTACTCATAACAGAATTCTTAAAGTAATACTACACTATTGTACTTAGAACTATGCAATTTTACTTCATTATGCAATTCTTTAAGTATGGACTTAATGTTAAGCATACTATTTGATCCTGGATATTTATAAGCCCTAAACCTAACAATTCATTTGTATTCTTCCTTCTCATTGATATTTACTATATATACCCCTCTTACCTGTTCTTCAACAACCTGCAAAGCCATGAACTTAAAGGAATGCCTATCACTAGTTTCCTTCATGTGTTTATATAATGTGTTCATTTCTATATGCCTTCTTATATCTGATAGATGGTCACCTATACACTCTTTCAATTTCTGATTAATCTTTCCTGTATAAAAAACTTCACGTCTTGCATCTTGCCATATGTATAATAATATTTTTGTTTCACAATTTGCATAAGCTTATAATATAAATTGTTTACCATTGACAGGATGCCTAATCTGTATTTATAGCCAAACATCACTTTTTTTCAGGCCATAGGCAGTGCACAGTTGCACCCAGTAGGTCTAATTTCCTTCCGCTTATATGATTATGTTTTGCCCCTTGCTTGCCAAGGTAATCGTACTGGCTCACATTTAATGATTAATGCTACATTTGTCTTTTTTCAACTACAATATCTCTTTTTTCTTTGCTTCTTCTTCCTTGATTGTTAATATTGGATAGACCCAAGAGATAACTACTTCTTATTTGTAATAATTATTTGTGTTCCAGTGCTTTTCAGCTATCTATATACTGTAATATTTGTACAATGCACAAAATAACAGTCCTGCCACATTTGTATGCCATTCAATGTACAGGCATTCAACTATGTATATTTTACAACCAGCACCAAGATATGCAACTGTTTCTAGATCTGTCCTGGTTCTATGTCACATGTCTGATCACTGAAATATTTGACTTACAGAACATTGGTCACAGAAGATCAAAACTGCAATAGAGTGTTAATGAACAAAACACTTCTAGATCATTAAGCAGGGGAAGCAAGCCCTTCTGCACCCTTCACAACCCCTGTAAATTACATACGCTGACTATGAGACAACACTACAGCTGGAAAAGGGGAACCCCCACTCCACACTGTACTATGATTTCAGAAACTAGCTATGACTGGCACATTTTGGCCTTTTGCAGTTTTGACCTTTTGTGATTGATGTTCTATAATACGACTATTTCAGTGATCAATCATATCAAAAAGACCCATCTGTTCTACAGAATCTACATTTACCTGGTTCTACCACTTTGTTCTTAAGATTTTGTAAATCGTTATGTACATAGCCCGCTATACTGAGCTACCACTATTAGCCTTTATTATTTTATAAATTCATAGCTAATTACCTGGCTAGCTGCCCTTGTGGGTCATTTATAACCTAGACAATTTCCCTTTTGGTGCTTGAATTAACCTATCCAGTTTGGTGTTAGATTGACCTTACTTATCCCATGGTCAATAATTATATATTACCCCTAGTGAGAATAACTGGGATCGTACCACAGATAATTTGAGGGGACCCATGGATGGGATAAATTCACCCCCTCCTTAGTAATTCATATATCAAATGTTGATCATTATGTGGACATTAGCTTCTCCATACTTGCCGCTATACTTGTATCTTTCTAGCTTTCTCTCCATTTCTTCTGCTTATGTTCTTTATGTGCTTTTATCAGTAGTTTCTGTTGATGCCTTTTTCTATGAATTTACTTCTGATGTATGATTATGATCAGTTCTTTTCATGCATAGCCTCCTGCTAATATAAAATAACTGCTTCTTGTGTGCGTCCACCTTTGATGTTATCATCTAGTTAAATGAATAACAATCACAATAAGTGCTTCATAATCTTTTCTTCAGTCGCACACACACATGAGCACAAACACACACACGTACACAAGCACACAGTGTTCCCAACAAGCCAGATTTGCAGCTATTAACTTTTACACAAACCTTCCTTCTCACCAAAATAAGCTCTTGGTCAAGCATTGGAGATGTCCCCACCTGGAAATTGTGTCAAGGTGTGTGTGTGTGTGTGTGTGTGTGTGTGTGTGTGTGTGTGTGTGTGTGTGTGTGTGTGTGTGTGTGTGTGTGTGTGTGTGTGTGTGTGTGTGTGTGTGTGTGTGTGTGTGTATGTGTGTGTGTGTAATAGAGACTTAACTGGATTGTTAGAGACATCAGTATCAGTTCTGGTTTCCCCTCTAAACATTAATTGGCATTCTTCTAATAACATTTGAAATATTTGAAAAATGATTATTGTTGCTCAGTGTAGTATCTGTTGCCCACAAATGTATATTTTTTCCTGTCAATATATTTTATGTTTATTTATTCCTGAAAAGAAACCATGGCTGAAGATTGGGGTGTCTCTTCCCTATAGCAATCTCTTTGCAAATGAAAAGAGATCAGTCTGAAACTACTGGTTTAGGGTGGTCTTCATTGTCATTATGTAAATACACAAAATCTTTCCACATAGCAAAGGCACAATTCATAGAGGCCTTTTATGCTAATATGCGATGGCCATGAATAAACTTAAGAAAATGAATAAATAATGAGATTTAACAAGAAATTAAGTAAATCTTCAAATGCCAATGAATCCTCCCATCTGTTTATAATTCATAGTCATATTTTCATGAATTTCCACACACTGGAGATTCATTACAAAAGGCAGGATAACGCCTTTTTGATCTCCTTTACAATTGGTAAAGATGCTTTCCCTTGATTCTAGCATTGCTATTTCCTGTTGTGAGCTGCTTGTCATGGTTGATCCAAAACCACTTACACCCAATAGCAACCACTGACCACAAGGTGGAGATATAGACAGAGAATACCTCACCATAATTTGGATAATCAGGAAATACATGACAGACTTATAGCCAATACGAATATTGTAAGTGTATTAGGGAACACGTATGGTCCCTATGCTGGTACTGCAGGGATTTGTGGTCTTCCTATTTCTGTGGTAACTAAAGGTATTGTAGCCCTCACTATACTTAACATTGAGACCTTCCGGAAACAGACTGGGGGCAATTTGGGTATCTCACAGGCTTCTGCCTCAAGGATACTTCTGCATTTCCTGGCACATGAGGATCACTACATACATTTCCAAGTGTCACCTTAGGCTTCAGCTCGGACTATTCAGGTCTTTTATGAGATGGCATGCTTCTCTGAGATGCTTAGCATGATAGGTTGTACCCACATTGTAATTAGGCTCTGATTTGGTCCATGAGGGGGGCCATTACCATAATAGGAAGGGCTCCATTCCATCAACTTCCAGGTAGTGTGTTATGCACAATGGTGCATCACCAACATGTCTGCCCAGTATCCCGGCAATGAACACAATTCCCATACTAGCTCACTCTGCTACCTCTTACTGCATGGTGTTGTTGGTATTTTGAAAAAATTTTTATATATATATATATATATTTATACATGCACAAACACACACACACACATATAAATATATATATATGTGTGTGTGTGTGTGTGTGTGTGTGTGTGTGTGTGTGTGTGTGTGTGTGTGTGTGTGTGTGTGTGTATATATATATATATATATATATATATATATATATATATATGTATTTGTGTATATATATATATATATATATATATATATATATATATATATATATATATATAGATATATATATATATATATATATATATATATATATATATATATATATATATATATATATATATGTATGGGTCTACTTCATTTGCCCTAACTTCCAATTGACTGACCCCATTTGACTGAAATTTCATTTGACTGACACTTCATTTGACTGACACTTCATTTGACTGACAAGTATTATTGGCAGTCTCCAGAGCACTCCCCTTCCCCAATGTAGTGCGACCCTGGAGTTAGAATATATAGTTAGGAGGTATGGGGGGTGAAGCCCCCCACTTACTTTTGTTTTACTAAGCAATATTAAAGCAAAACCACACAATATAATATGAAATTAAGTGGAGGGCTTCACCTCCCACCCCCCCACATTGTGGGGGGCTGTTCCCCCCACACCCCCCAAACTATATATTCTAACTCCAGGGTCACACTACAGTGGGGAAGGGGACATATTCCATTTACTTGCCTTACAGTGCTCTGGAGACTGCCAGTAATACTTGTCAGTCAAATGAAGTGTCAGTCAAAGTGTCAGTCAAATGAAATTTCAGTCAAATGGGGTCAGTCAAATGGGTGTTAGTCAACTGGAAGTTAGAGCAAATGAAGTACACCCATAAATATATATATATATATATATATATATATATATATATATATATATATACATATATGCACATGCACACACACACACACACACACACACACACACACACACACACACACACATATATATATATATATATATATATATATACATATGTTTTTTTTTCATAACTTATTGCCTTTCAAGTTAAACATTGACATCTCTGTGGGTATAAAAGTAATTTTGTAATTACCTAAAATGTCTAGCCTAAATCACAGTAGGCTGAGGTCAAATGTGTTATATACAAAATCTCCTGAAGATAGCATAGGTGAAGGTGAAGGTGCATGTGATGTTCAGAAGGGGTTATGATGTGAGTTGGATGGTGACTTGCTGTAATGATGTGACCTACATGATGCAGGTGGTCCTACAGACACTGACCTCACAGTGCTACAGGACTGACACCTCAAATGAGAGGTTCTGCCTCATGCAGATGAATGCTGATATGGCCTGCATGAATTCTGTTATGTTTGTTGCCCCCTAATATTTCAGCTACCTTCTTAAGAAGCACTAACAACCAAACCAAAAACCACCTCCAGAGGAAGCCTTAATAGGCAAAAATAGTAAAATGAAAAAAAGGCTTCCACCACAACAAAAAGTTCACTGAGAAATTCTGTTAAAATGTAGGCTTTAATAAAATGAAGAAATAAAAAGCACAAATTGTGCTGTTCAAGTTGCAGGTCAAACAGGATAAGCACTTTCAGTTAAAAAAACCTTCTTCAGATCCTAGTGTGTAGTCCTGACTTACTGCTGTTAAATAAAGATCCTTAATTGCTCAACCAATCACATACAGCAATCAGATGCACACCTTCCTTGAGCATCCATTTCATTTCTTAATTAGGCTTCTCTCTTTCAAAATAGGTTTAATAGGAACTACTCTGTTGGGCCCTGGAAATAAATTAGCTCTAAGGTTCATGATCCATTTGCTTTCTTCCTTTTCAGTTTTGTTGACAATGTCTCCTCCACAGAGGTTAGTAGTCACATTTGAGATAACCATGGAGCTAAATGGATGCCCTAGATTTTCAGACACATGTCCATATAGGGCATTGGTTACCACTTTATTCTTGATGGCGTGCATCTAATTGCTGTATGTGATTGGTTGAGCAATTAAGGATCTTTATTTAACAGCAGTAAGTCAGGTCTACACAATAGGATCTGAGGAAGGTTTTTTTAACTGAAAGCGCATATCCTGTTTGACCTGCAACTTAAACAGCACAATCTGTGCTATTTATTTCTTCGTTTTATTAAAGCCTACATTTTAACAGAATTTCTCAGTGAACTTTTCGTTGTGGAAGCCTTTTTTTCATTTTACTATTCTTAAGAAGCACTTGCACTTGTAGTGCAATGTGATATGCCCCCATATGTATGGACTGTAGCCCTTCCTCTTCCAACACTGATTCCTATTTGAGTCTTGTAGGTCCTCACTAGTGTACGAATGGAGATGAACATGGATGCTTGACGTACTACACTACAGATCAGTGTAATCACGGCATTATCCCTATTCTCTGCCATTTTCATGTAGTGATGGAAACTCTCAAGTACACCCTGGCAGACTTTCACCATTCTTCAAGTTGACTCTCTGTGGTAGGGAGATCTGCCCCTTAATAATGTTAGGATATATTCTCTGTTGGGTAGTCAATGCTTTACGTCTTTCCTGGGGTAGCTGTGACATATGTCTGCACCATGCACCCTTTTGTAAAAGTGTCACTGGAGACACCGTTATCTTTGAGTTTTTGCCATCATCCAGAAGGTCTTCCTGAGGTGTTCCTGTGGGCTTGGGGATACTTGCATAGAGATGCATGGGTTTTCTCCTTGCACAACCTCTAGTGTAATATCATTATGTCCTTGACTTTGTGATCCACTGACATTTCCTGTGGAGTTGCATGTTGTGGGTGCGAGATCTTGCTACTAAACTTTATAGCTGTGTGCCACTTATATCAGGCTGTCTCATAAATATGCTATCAGCAGCATCAGCCACTCTGCTGCTGATATCCACTAAATGTATTGGTCTAGTGAAATTGTTTGTTTCTGCTGCTTTCCCTGCAAAGAATTAATTGAATACATTACTACTCAGATACTGGAGTACACTACTGTATGCTATGTAATGAGGTGTGGAGGACACTTGCAATGCACACTCTTTTCAATGTCATTATGTGTAGAAGTGGAGGGTTCACCTTTTAACAGTAAATACCATGTGTTACTTGTAACCATTCCATTTGAGCAGTCATTTCTCGATGTAAATATGTTGCAGTGATCAAACCAACTTTCCTGAGCAGATATCTGTTGGTGCTGCAGATATGAGTAATAGCCAGTGCCCTCTCCACCTCTGATTACATCCGTGCCATTGTTATCTGTGTCATAGTCATCCCCCATATCGAGAGCAGGCATTCTTTATCAGGTGTTAAATGAATAAGTGTTTGAGACCTGCCCTCCCCCCCTCAGTAGTGCTATGGGCAAATGCATGCTGGTTTGCCTTTGTTCTTGCATGCCCTACCTTATCATTGGCCCTCTTCTTCCACTGTGAAAATGTGCAATTCCTTCTGTCAACAGCATTTGTATCTGTAACCACTTGACTCCTCTCAGCTTGTCTGGGCACCCCTTTTCCAAGAATGCATTTGCCATATGTCCCAAGGGCTGTCATGATGATGTAGTTCTTCCTCATGGCTAAAATTGTCCTTTCTGTATCAGCATCCTTGCTGCTGCATCATTTATGTATCTAAAACAACATGCCAAAGTCACATACTTAAGCTTTGAATCCACTTATAAGTGAAACAACACAGCAATGAAAGCGCACCTGCTTTCATCACAAATAAATCAAAGGTCTGAGTAAAAAGCATGTATGCTGATGCAACATATCTATTTATATACAAATACTGCAAGTGTAAATTAATCCAGTTAAAGTTATGTTGTAGAAATCTGTACAACTTCATTAACAAATTCACAGCAGTATGGCAAGCATTTAAGATTACACTTTCTCCTTTTACCTTTACCATTCCTAACAAACTTATATCCTTCCCCTATCACTTTCCTATATTCCTGCTGGCATTTTTCATTTATGAGTGGCAGTCAAAAATCTCCCAGTAAAGTACCATGTATCCTCACACAACAATATATTGGTTAAATTGCAGCACATCGGCTTCTGTCACTTCATATTATGTACTTGTATCCTGTCTAACATAATGAATACATGCCACAAAAAATAATTTTAAAAATATCTTTCCCATTACCATTATGACTAATTCCCTACACATTTTCATTGCTGTCATGAATTCCCTTTTATAAATGCCACTCATGTCATCAGTATTTACATGAATCTTCTGCATCTAACAGATTAATAAAGGCACAGTTGTCCCAGTAGGCATTATCTAACATTGATATGAACTGCTTCAGAATAATTTCTAACACTTTTGCTATTGCTTTCTCACTTGATCAAGTTAATGGATTCCTAAACTATTTGATACCTATCTTGAGTTATTGCAAGTTAATATAGTGGTCTTAATTTACGCCAGGATTCACGAATCCACTGTGTAAGACTAAATAAGTCTTACTCGGAAACTGCAGTTGAATGGTATGATGTCATCGTGCCATGCATATTCATGAGGGCATGCTGACTCCACTCCAAGTCTAACACGGACCATGCAGGAAGGGAGGGGGCATGTCTGACTGCCGAGCAGTCCAAAGGTCCACGCCCCTGCAAGTGTCTAAATTGTGAAATGTCAACACACATGAGTGAGTCCGCTCAAATGTCTACATACCCAACACTACACTCCTTCATATTGTAAACCCCAGTACAGTTATAAAATGTAAAACTTTTAATTTTTTTTTATAATTCCCGATATAGCTGCCCGTATTTGCGTGTGTTTGCACGGATGTGCCCATTGCTTAGCTGCAGTTAGCAATTTCAACATTGAAGAGCATAATAAGAAATGTTTATGCAAATTAAGCCAAATATCAATAGCATAGTGGTAGAGCCTTTGCCCAAAGAGGAGGCATTCATGGTTCGAGTCCCACCACTCCCCTTTCTATTTTATGTTTTAAATTAGTATATGAAATAATTCCTGACATATATGAATAAAATTTTACTAAAAAGCATTGAAATGGCCTATGTACCAGTGAACAAAATGTATATATATATATATATATATATATATATATATATATATATATATATATATATATATAGATAGATAGATATATATATATAAAATAAGAAGAATCTTGACATATAATTGCCCGTAGCTAAGCAGCTCTTTACCCAGTGCAATATCGTTGCCCGTAGTTAAGCAGCGCTTTACCCAGCACAATATAGTTGCCCGTAGTTAAGCAGCACTTTACCCAGTGCAATGCAGTTGCCCATAGTTAAGCAGTGCTTTACCCAGCACAATATAGTTGCCCATAGCTAAGCAGTGCTTTACCCAGTGTAATAGGTTTGCGCGGAGCTGCGTACCATGCTAACCAGCACACCGTAGGGCAACGTGGAGCAACATAGAGCAAAGTTGCCTGAACACAGCCACACCCCCTAGCCTGTCTGGACAGTAGTAAAATAAAAAGCAAAGACAAGGTTCGAACCCAGGACACTGTGCACCATAATCAAAGCACTGAACCACTAAGCCATGACAGCTTAGGATAAACATCCACTGTTAACATACATATACTTATAAATGGTAGATTAACCATGATAATCAGGTTTGCAGTCAGCCGAGAATTTTCAAAAATGGCCAATCAAAAAAAAGTGTGGGAAATGCGGCATATTTAAGCTCCATAGGCGGGAATACTCGCCATAACTGATTGTAGCTCCCATCTACAGTTAGAATGGCTGGTGCTGGAGAGGGTACTCGCTTTCGAGCACAACGCTGGGGCATCGAGGAGTCAAAATACATGGTTTGGCTCCTTGTTCACTGTCATGAGTCAAGACTCCTGCAGGGCCAGTTCCAAGAGACAGAGTACAAAGCAGAGGCTTGGAACTGGTTAGCTCATAATCTCACCAGTGCCATAGGCATCCCTCAGACTGGTGAGCAGGTCCGTCACCACCATGCAGACCTGAAGAGATGGAAGCACGACCTACTGAACCAATGGATACAGGAGGCCCGTGACATACAAGATGCCTCACTACTGAGTAGGTAACCATGGAATGCAGTATGTAAGACATGCTAATTTAGTCTATATAATGGATAGGTATGTCTCAATATCCCTTCATTTACTTCACAGCTGCAGGTGTCCGTGCTGCGAATCAGCAAGCCTATGCAGACAGGCTGCTAAGGCTGCGTCACCAGGCAGGTTAGTAATTATTCTACATGTATTGTTATATAAAATAGGTGAGAGAGCCAGAACAAAAGTGTTGTAGCCCAATAATACAGCCATAAAATGCCCTGAATAATTCCTCTGCATGTACTGTTATATAAAATAAGTCAGAGAGCCAGACAAAGAGTGTAGTAACCCATTAATAAAGGTAAAATAAGTCTGGAATAATATCTCTGCATGTACTGTCATATAAAATAAGTGAGCGAGCCTGAAAAAGAGTGTTGTAACCTATTAATAAAGGTATAATATGTCTTGAATAAGTCTTCTGTATGCACTGTAATATCAAATAAAGGAGAGAGCCTGTAGAAAAGTGTGTAATGTAATTAATAAAGGTATAATACTTGGAGCCTGTCTGTGTCACTTACTTTGAAATGTTGTTGTACCCTTGCATTATATAAATAGTACTGTTGTATTAAGTGCTGTCAACCCACAGTTGGGCAGTCCCATATAAAGTGGATGAAGGAAGTGCCAGTAGCTGTGAAGCATATGTACAGTCCTCAACAGTCGGTTAATGGCTGGCATGCATAGGTAAATCTGACAAACGAGTAGCTTGTTAATGTGTTCCCCAGAAATGTGAGTGTGCTACATGAAATGTAGGGTTCTGTAGAAATTTAACTGAAAATGTCACGTGAACACATCCAGATATGTAGATATATAAATATAAATAAAATATATAACTATGTAGCAGTAACATCTGCATCTTGGACAGTTAGCATGTCAGATATAGGTCAGGTATATAATGAACTAGCCAAACCCATTACACAATCTAATGCATGTTGCCTAGTGTAATAATACATGTAGGGGATATACACCTGCAGTCAATAGGAATGTAGTGTAGACTAAAAGTACTTATAAGATGTTAATGGAGGTTTCTTTTTACACCCTACTGTATGTGCATAAACAATGCAATTCCACACCTCAATGGGTATGTCTAATCTCAAAACATTTGTTGGGACATATGTCCTATTGTTCTATAAATATCTGCATTTACTTTGATGCATGTGCCCTGTTCAGACACCGCAGTCTTGGTGTCCTGTTGCCACCAATCATCCCTGCATGCTGTTGTAATGTCCACTGTTGTTCAATATATGCATGTGTTATGCTTGCTGTTCAACTGTTCAAACCCTGGTGTGTTGGGTTAATGGGAATATTACTGCATGCTGTTACAATTAATTTGGAATGCTGTTGTCTATGTTGTAATTAAACACACCTAATCACAGAACATATGGGAAGGCCTGTCCCAGCGGACCCCCTTGTCCCTCCTCAGCTGGCGATTGCACCTGGCACCAGCAGGTCTGGTGCCCAGCCCGGGCTGCCCTCCTCTGTTGGTCCTGTGCCACCTACGGGTGAAAGCGCTGCAGGGGATGGGGCTCATCCCCCCATGCAAGCCTGGGTGGAGAAGGGCCACCTGTCACCCTCTGAAGGGTCCGGGCTGTGGTGTGTAGGGAGATCCAGTGTTCAGTCGCTGATCCCCTATGCCAGCTCGAGGCGAGAGTGGTGTGACTCATGGGTGAGCCTGCCCCTCCTACGCAGCCCCCAGCACAGCCACCCTCGGGCTGTGAAGGTGCAGTGGTGACTGCCCATGGGTGGGAATCTCAGTTCCACTGTTACCATCTGTGGGCTCATGGGCTTGCGATTTCCAAACATCCATCCCCGTCAATTGTGTTCACCCACCCCATGTGTCATACTCCGCCCCTGTATGCATCTTGTTTGTCTTGTCTGTTTACCTCCCCAACCTACCTCTCCAAATATACCTACTTCCTCTACCTCACATTCCACTCACACCTGAAAAAAAAAAAGGGCAATCTGTTCCCAACAAAAAAGTATGCCCCATACATAGCTGCCCATTTCGCACACATGTTCGCTGGACATGTAAACTGATAATTATAATTGGCAGTACAACATACTTCATACTCTCTCAGGGGTGGAAGGCTTCAAATTTCACTCCAAATATCTAACATATGCACAGCTGTTGCTGGTAAAGAAATGGGCAGCTATGGACCTTCCCTACACCCGTCCTGCACATCCCGAGCTGGTTTCCCTACTGTCTTTCCCTCTTTGTGCCCCCATTTTCACCACTTTCCTATCTCCCCATTTTCTTTTCTTTCAAAGAAATTAGCACTGGGGTTAGTGGGAGTAAGCACTTTTAAGCAGTAGTTAGCAGGTTTGAGTGATTGTGCACATGTGGGCGCTTAGCTAAGCATTGCTAAGCATCACGCAAACCTGCTTACAACTGCTTAAAAGTGCCTTAGTCACTCTGTATGTCAGGGCCCTTGTTCTGCTCAGCAGCAAAATAAAACACCTCTGTCAGTCTCGAACCCCAGACCTTGGGCACATTAGACTGCATGAAGTACCACTAAGCCACAGCAGATATACAATAACTTGGTGCTGAAATAAATATATCATGCAATACAATGAGTGAATGTAAAGGAAAAATAGGAAGGCCATAACACAAAGCTTGTTCTGTGGATCTTTACCAGCAATTGTTGTGGAATTGCATTACATGACTGTGATAAGAGAAGCAGCCATTCTAGCAGCAAATAATGTTATAGAGGCACTTTACAACTCCCACACAGTATCATAGCAGAACAAACACTGGCATATCTGATTAGGGCAGAGGCCATACTTCCTAACTGTGACTACTTTTCAGGGATGTCCCTGATTGTGAAACATATTTTAGCTGTGGTCCCTCTGAATCCCTCTGAAAAGTACTGACGTTAGTCAGAAAGGTGGGGTATTACACAATGAATAATGACAATAATAACAGTAGACACCGCTTGTACTTCATAAAAGGTGTACTAATCCATATGCACTGCTTCACTCAAGTCTACACTTACTGTCTCTATTATTTGGAAGGTGTACCTCACTGTTAACTACCTATCCCTGACTCCATGCAAATATGTATCTGAGTGTTTCATAGGCCTGGCAGAGGCACAAACACACAGGCATATCAGCTTTTCTGCTGTTACACACTCTGCAAATAGCTTTGGGAGGACTTCCACAAGCATACCCTTATGTAGGAGTACAACACAGAAATACTAAAGGATATAGCCATGTACTGGTAGCAACTGACTGTAACAATGCCAGCTGAAAACAGCTGAAAACACCTGTGGGTTGCACAGACAAAGAATAACAGGCTACCATCTGGATAGGTTCACAGTTGGGAACTATGCAGACAGACCACCTGCCTTGATAAACTAACAGGTACACACCAATCCTTTAAGTCCAGTAAGATAACATTCACACAATAATACATAATGCTCTCTGTATGTCTGCACCCCCCCCCCAAATTTTAAATATACGTGTTTGTTTAGGGTCTACCAAGGATGTAGGTAGGCATACTCAGTACTGGAATTGTCCAGTTTTCCTGGGAATCCTGTGCTAATGTCAACAATAAAAAATGCAAACCCTGCAGAAGTGAGTACATTAAATTGCACAGTATAACAGTTCACAAACAGTTCATGTGCCAAATGAATACTTCTCAATAACTACTTTTGTATGTCAGTTAATTATATAAGTAGAAAAGAAACTACATACTCACATATATCTTGTGTAAGCATTTGTAGGGGTGAGTTAAACTCTACACTGATAGCTCTGCACTGGAAGTGGCAACAGTCAGGTCTGAGTACAACATGTACATCACTGTCTACACCTCTAGCTTCAGATATAAGAAGCATACCAACCTTCTGACTTTAACAACAGTGTCCACAGCAAACAAGCATGGGCCCCACTCTGGAAATCTGAAAGGGCTACACCTACATAACTTAGCAATTCTTAGCATTGGGTTGCTATGACAGTGAGTACTGCAATTACCACACAGCAGGCTGTATGCATTTACCAAATGCTGGGCACCAATTGGTGCAGAGGGCATCACATGCACATGTGCAGATACCTATAAAAGCAGACTGTACTTGCTATCCCCATATGCAATCATTACACTGCACATGTTATAGCATCTGTAAACCTGGAGAGGAGTAAAAAAATTATTACTTAATAAAACATAAATTTAATTAAGTAAAACAAATTTACTGAATTACCAACCAAAAATATTAATTAAGTAAAAAAAAAAACTTAATTAACAACCAAAAAAATTTTAAGTAAAAGCAAACTTTACTTAATTAATACCAAAAAAAAATTCTCAAAACATACACAGACGGACCTGAATGTGACAAACAGGTATGTAACAGATATGTGGTTATCGGCAAGTTGTATATGTTTATGAAGAGTACTGTACATACTTTGAAACATGCATATGTGGCAGCAGTAGGTATGTATGCACTGATGCCATGCATAACTACTGCCATGGATAAATTAGTGTGTAGCTGTGTGCAGTGGGACATAACTTTGACATATGTAGCTCAGCATTAAATGTCAAACATCTGATCATGTTATCTATGTTCTGTACAGTACTGTGTATAATGGCTGTTTGGGGGAGTAGTGCAAACAGCTATATAAACCTGGATGTGACAGAGTAACACATGCATGATAGTCTCCAATGAACCACTCCTTGAGCCAAAAACCTACGACCACCATATAACAAACACCTTTATTCAGGCCACATAAAATGATCCACTGTACACAAAACGAGTCAGCAATCCAACAATCCAAAATGGTAAAATAATCCACAGGATAGGTCAAGCGCTTTCGTCGATAGACTTCATCAGAACAATTAATAGTAGGTACTAACACCATTTTTATATGTACCTAGTACCATCAATTGAAAAGAACCAATTCAAAATTAAAGTGACAGTGTGTTTTTAACCTTAAAAACTTAAACTCCCCAAACAAAACTATTTATCTTATAAAACATTCATTCAATTATACAAATCTTTTTAATAAAAAAAATCTTTCTAATAAAAAATGTATTATTCTGAAAAATGAAGTTTTTTAAAAAATGAAGTTTTTTTAAAAAACTGATATTGTCAAGGTTGAATGAAAAGTTAAAACCAGTATCAAAACTGTGTTGCTCGATATCTCAATTCAGGTTTTAAGCTGATGTGTTTGTTTAAACCTGGGGGAACTGTTGCATTTAACCTCAACTGCCATCTAACCTCAGCCCGAAGTAACTGATTTCCCCAGTCACCCCCCCTAAAGTTCTTACCTACAATTTCCAAAATACCAAATCTAAAAAAATGGTCAGCATGGCTAACTTTAGAGTGTTTATATAGGGCGTTGTTGTCATCCTTTTTCAAAATACTATACATGTGCTCGTATATTCTCCTACTCAAACGCCTTTCTGTTTTTCCAACATAAAAGTGACCACAGGTCTGACAAACGGCTAAATATATTAAGCCCTGAGAGGTACATGTACCAGCCACAAAGTTGACTATTATTTGGTTAGGTCCAAGTGAAACAGAGGGAGTGTCAATGATAAATTTACAATAATCACAGGCCCCACATTTGTGAGTACCTCTTCTAAGACTTCTTTTATCAGATGTTGGATTTTCTAAAAGGTTCTTTAGGTTCCTATTCACCCGATATGTAAATTGAGGGCTATCACCAATATTTTTAAGCAACTCCGTATTCCCTTTAAACATCGTCCAGTTGTTTTTAATTATATTTTAACACATTGTGATGTCTCACCATAGGTTAATACCATGGTTTGTGTAAAATCTATATCTACACGTATATCTTGACTAACCTTCTCCTCATCTTCACCTAATAGTGGTTTAAATCTAGTACCCCATTCGAAACACACCTGGTCCTTTATGTTGTTAATAAAACTCAGTGGGTAACCTCGAGCCCCAAACATGTTGACCAGTTTTTCCACCTCTAGTTTGAATAGATCAAAATTTGAACACATACGGGCAACTCGCACCATTTGCCCTTTTACTATGTTCCTCTTCACAAATATGGGGTGGTTACTTGAAAATTCCAAATAGTCATTGGAAAATGTTGGTTTTCGATATACACATGAAGTGAAACTGTTAGTACTCTCTTCTTTCATTAGTTTCACATCTAAATAATTGATGGAAGAATTTACACTGTCACCAGTGAATTTAAAATAATCACAAATTCCATTCAAATAATCTAAGAATGTATCGTGTAAGTCACCACCCTTCCACAAAATAAAAACGTCATCCAAAAATCTGAGGTAAATTGACCAATTTCCATTGTAAGGTGACCCAAAAATGTACTCTGTTTCCCATAATTCACATAACTACTGCCATGGATAAATTAGTGTGTAGCTGTGTGCAGTGGGACATAACTTTGACATATGTAGCTCAGCATTAAATGTCAAACATCTGATCATGTTATCTATGTTCTGTACAGTACTGTGTATAATGGCTGTTTGGGGGAGTAGTGCAAACAGCTATATAAACCTGGATGTGGCAGAGTAACACATGCATGATAGTCATATAATGTGTAGCTTAGCAATGGCAACTGCTGTACCAGGCTAGTATAGTAATGTAGCGTAGCATTAGCAGCTATAAATACTCCCTGTAATATTACTGTTATGCACACATGTGACAACTGTTCGTGTTGTAGCAAGGCCCAACAGGTCATCCGTGAGGTCTATGGACTTACAACAGTGTGGACTTTGTGTGTGTATGGCACACACATATGGAGAGATATTTATGTGTCAGATATATTAGCATCTTAACATGTGCATAGAGCAAGGGACATACTGCAACTGTTTGTGAAGGGTGGACATATATATGTTGGTGAAGGTTGTTATGTGCATATTTTTATGTAGGTTGTAGTGTGTGGCAAACAAGACAGCATACAGTGCTGGTATATGGCATGTGGTGTTTAAACTCTGTGGGTATGATTTGTTAGGTTTTTAGTCTTCCAGACAGGGAGTCCTGCTAAAGATACATGGGCTGAGAATACCTTCAATGCATTCTGCACAAGACTGTACAATATTATTACATAACTGTATCCCTCTCAACCTTTGCATAATTGATATTCCCACCATGAAAGGTGGACTGTATATGTGCTTATATGTAAATCTATATGTACACCGATGGATGTTTATATGTACGCTCAAGCTCAATATTGTAAATGTATTGCCATTCCTTTTGTTAAAAACCCTGTACCCATGAACTGCCACATAGGTGGTAGTCTACTCAACACCAAAAGTGTGATAAGAGACCATGGGACACAGGTGGACAGTAGTGTCCCTTTTGATAATCACAGTGCCACACTAGTCATGTAAACTGTGTACAGTCCACATGTCATCAGAAAAGGTGTGTCATCCATGGAAAAAGAGGTCAGTGTTCCCCTCTACTCATCAGTCATAAAACCCATCATAGAGTACAATGGCCCTTTTGGTATATACCTCAGAAGACATCTACAGCAACTGTAGACGCCAGGCACATACCTCACAAAGAGTATTACCAGACTCAAACAGATGCCCTATGCAGACTGTCTTACAAAACCAGAGCTACACTGTGTCGCATACTGCCTACCCAGAGGCAAACTCTGCCTAACATACAAAGCTATGCCAAACCCACAGGTGTTGGACATGCTCCATGTCAACAGATCAAAATCCCTACAAGCTACACACTGTACTGATCTAAACCTTGTAAAGCGGAACATGCTGGAGTGGTACATTCTCATCTCAGACACATACCATACTCTGGAACTAACTACCTATCAATAACAAAGAAAGGTCCTCATTAGCAGTCGTCATGAATAATCATGATGAATGGATGTGAGATAGGAAATACAACCCGGGAATCACCTCTGTGGCTCTGTATGACAGGGGCACTTGAACTTAAATTACATGGGTGTTGAAGGGCAGGGTACCGTATGGCTAGGCTTCTATAGGCCCTATGGCTAATAGCCTATTAGCTACCTAGGACTCGATACACGCACGCATGTACTTGGTGCATTAATTGCTATGTGAGGTTGACTGAGTGTGATGGTGAATGTGTAGGTGAATGTGTCAACATTGTGTATATGTGTGATAGCCTAGTGGGAAACTGTTTATATCATGGTATGTAGTGTTCTAGCTCTAATCCCCACAAAAGATATGTATGATATTGCTAGACAGGAAAAGCAGTATGGCATACTGTGTGACGTAGTCCCATGGTGTTGACTGGAGTGTGCCATTGTAGGCTAAAACAGTACATGTATGCTTATTGATTGTTAACACTAGTGAATACAAATCCAGTATGAACTGTAGTACTACCTGAAGCTGTAGGCCTAAACATTGTTTTGTTTGTTACCTGTAGTTCTCACACATTACATACCTCAGACATAAGGGTTTGTAATTGCTGACACACAGTACTGTATGGTACACAGGTAAAGTTCATCTGGTTTGCCATACCTTTGTGTCTTGTAGGTATGTCTGATGTGTGTGTGGGTATGCCTGTAACATGGCCTAGGTCGTATGTGTGTTACAGGATATAAGTGCATATCTAGCAACATGTATAGTGTAGTACAGCAGTATGCCACCTATATTGATGAATGTGCACATATGTTACTTAGGGGTTTGCTATCTGCAATTAGTGTGGTGTACTGGTAGTACTGTAACTGTACTTTACAATCATTTCAATGGATGAAATATTTCTGTATGCATTAGCTTCATATATACCTCCTGCGGCTAGGTGGTGCATTGTGTCACATACAGTGTGCCATGTACTGTTGTATAGTCTTACATACTGGTTTCACTTTGTTGCTGTGCAGAACATGGTTTAATGTATAGAATGTGCCAGGCACTGTCAGGCAGTTGTGGGCTGAGCACTGATATGTGGTATTAAAAGTGTGTATCTACTGACAGCCAATAGGTTGCTATATATGGCATTTCATTGATATCTGTACTTTAGAATGTTAAGTGTGCCACATGACTTGCTCACATTTATTGTTTTATTGTCTTCCAGGGACATGTCTCACCATCGCAACCCTGCATATTCCCCTGAAGAGGAGGAAATCATAATATCCACCCCAGTACAACATCACACCCTGCTGTTCTCCAGAACCAGCCAGGAACAGCATGAGCGCACTGCACTGTGGCAAGATGTTGTCCATCAGGTTAATGACGTAGGCATGCATAACCGGACTTATGAGCAGGTACGCAATCACTGCAGTGATTTAATTAGACATGTCCGGCAGCATGCCTCCGATATCCGCAGACAACAGCTTGCCACAGGTGGTGGTGCAGCATTACATCCACCCCTCACCAGAGTGGAAGAGCTGCTCCTCAGCGTGGTGGCTCCTGGCCAACCACTACAACAGACATGTGTCATCATGGAGGCCAGAGTCACCCAGCAAGTTGACTCGGAGCGTGCATGTAACATGGCATATCTGTAGACTACTGTTAGCTCGATTGTTAGAACATGCATATGTCAAATGTGTCCTGTGTATTTAGAAGATGTGGAGCCTGGTGTTGTGCAATACTGATAATTTTGAACATAATCTGTATGCCTGTGAGTGTCAACCGTTGTACTACTGTAAAATTGCAAACTCACAGCAGCAATGCCATAGTTGTTGACACTGACAAACTGTCTCATATCCTTGTAGGTCCCTCTGGCATGACAGCAAGACAGCAGACCCATGCTGGTGAGTGTTCTACATTTAATATAGCAAATAACATGTGCATGTCATAGGTGAGTTGTAGGCCATATACATATGTAAAACACCTACACATAATGCATTCCCTGCATGTTTTCTGTGGGACTATGCACATCCCAGTAACACGAGTAGCTGCCTCAAATACATGCAATACACAGAACATCCAAAACAATTTTGTGTATACTGTAGTGGACATTGTATAGGCAGAGTCAATGCACATGCACACAACATACACCACTTTGTCATATGCAGTA
This sequence comes from Protopterus annectens, assembly GCF_019279795.1. Lineage (NCBI taxonomy): Eukaryota > Metazoa > Chordata > Ceratodontiformes > Protopteridae > Protopterus > Protopterus annectens. The sequence continues at coordinate 887,263,502 of NC_056745.1, forward strand.
CATGTCAATATGATACACATGGTGTATTTAGACACCTGCTGTAAGGTCAGACTCCAGTATCCCAAATGTCATCCACACAGCACACATACTATACCTGAGGGGTAGAGGCCTATCATGGGGTGGTGTGACACTCTTCAACACACAACACATTTATGTTAGGCAATGCTCCCTATTGAACACCTTACATACCCGTGTAACATCTGCCTGTGAAATGGTTAATGTAGCTGCAGTGCTGCAGTTCAGGTACAGCAAGATAGTTGCCAGTGTGGCACACATTAGTGGCAATGAGTGACCACATGCTGCTGCCTGATGATGGCTCATGGTGCTACACTACATCCAGTTACAGTAACTACAGTACTACACATAGCATTCATTGCTATAAACCTGACAGTTGTGTGCATCCAGCCATGGTATGTATACCTGTGAGTGATGGTGCACAGGACATTGAAAAGCATTTAATACTTGCACAGCAATGTTGTGTCCATGTACACATTGTGTTCCAGGGTGAAGCCAATCATTGAACAACACACATGCATCAAAGACATGTATACTGTTATTAACAAGGACTCTCTACACTCGCACTGCATGCTGTTGAGCAACACACATCCTGCATGCAGATACTTGTGATAGGACTCTTTGGCTTGTGATACTGTACTCCACCATCAACCACTAATGAGTATGTTCTGGATTGCTGTTGGTGTGTGTGTGTGTGTGTGTGTGTGTGTGTGTGTGTGTGTGTGTCTGTGTGTGTCTGTGTGTGTGTGTCTACTTTAGTGAGTAGTGTATTTGAGTTCATGTGTGCATGTGTTCATGTGTTCATGTGTTCATGGGTGCATGTGTTCATGTGTTCATGTGTTCATGTGTGCATATGTTCATGTGTTCATGTGTGCATGTGTGCATGTGCCCATGTGCTCATGTGTGCATGTGTGCAGGTGTTCATGTGTGCATGTGTGCATGTGTTCATGTGTTCATGTGTGCATGTGTGCATGTGTGCAGATGTTCATGCATGCATGCATGTGTGCATGTGTGCATGTGTGCATGTGTTCATGTGTGCATGTGTGCATGTGTGCATGTGTTCATGTGTTCCTGTGTGCATGTGTGCGTGCGTTCATGTGTGCATGTGTGCATGTGTTCATGTGTTCATGTGTGCATGTGTGCATGTGTTCATGTGCGCATGTGTGCATGTGTGCATGTGTTCATGTGTGCGTGTACATGTGTGCTAACATCATGTACAGATTGTAAAGTGTGTTTCCTGTCTTCCTCTCACAGGTGCTGAGGTTGTGTTGGTTGAGTGCAGCAAGGAACCTGAAGTCACTGCCACAAATAGTGGAAATGATGATACATGTGTTGTGGCACAGGCAGGTTTAACAGGGTCTGTCGTTGGGCTGCCAGTCGATAGTACACAGCTTTCCACCCCATCTATGCGCACATTCATACTGCCAATACATCCCTCATCACCAATGGCCTTAACTGAGGGACAGCATACAGTAGGCATTGACCAGGATAGTGTGGTATCTATGGCACATGCATCCCCTCACAGCAGCCATACCCAGATTCCTGGAATGGTACCACATAGGCAGATGTCCAGGGGTTCTCATGGGAGCACTGCTGGTCGTAATGCCCCTGGCAGACATCCCCCCACAGGTCTTACAACCTCAGGTATGTTCCAGGCTGTAATGCAGGCACAGGCACATATGGAACGGTACACCAGACAGGGACTAAGGGCGCAGGGGGCCCAAAACACTGCTATCAATGACAGTATACACGACCTGCATGTGTGCATGTGTTCATGTGTTCATGTGTGCGTGTACATGTGTGCTAACATCATGTACAGATTGTAAAGTGTGTTTCCTGTCTTCCTCTCACAGGTGCTGAGGTTGTGTTGGTTGAGTGCAGCAAGGAACCTGAAGTCACTGCCACAAATAGTGGAAATGATGATACATGTGTTGTGGCACAGGCAGGTTTAACAGGGTCTGTCGTTGGGCTGCCAATCGATAGTACACAGCTTTCCACCCCATCTATGCGCACATTCATACTGCCAATACATCCCTCATCACCAATGGCCTTAGCTGAGGGACAGCATACAGTAGGCATTGACCAGGATAGTGTGGTATCTATGGCACATGCATCCCCTCACAGCAGCCATACCCAGATTCCTGGAATGGTACCACATAGGCAGATGTCCAGGGGTTCTCATGGGAGCACTGCTGGTCATAATGCCCCTGGCAGACATCCCCCCACAGGTCTTACAACCTCAGGTATGTTCCAGGCTGTAATGCAGGCACAGGCACATATGGAACGGTACACCAGACAGGGTCTAAGGGCGCAGGGGGCCCAAAACACTGCTATCAATGACAGTATCCGTGACCTTGCCGGTGCCATCCGTAATTACACCGAGGTCATTGATAGATGTTGGGGGGAGACATTAGATGTCCTCTGCAATGTCTTGTCCATGTGCCAGGATGGTGCAGGGCAGCTGAGATGTCTACGTGGATGTATGCCAGCAACATCATCGGCTGTCACAAGTCACAGCCACTTCCATAGTGGCAGTACCAGCCCCAGCAATGTTGGAGCTGGGCTGTCAATAGACCATCATAGAAGACCACGTGCACATGGCTCTGGCCAGTCCCAGCAGGGAAATGGGTCCAGTCGACATCCCTCTGCTCTGATGATAGTACCCAGTCTGGCTTAGTACCCAATACTGTCTGTGACACCCCTGCCAGGCACAGATACTGTGTCCATGGCCAGAGATGGTGATCTGTACAGCCTGGCAGGTACAGTCTGTGGCTGTCCCACAATCTCCCGTATATGACATCCACATGGTGGAACTGTGTGCATGCAGACACACACACATAAACCAAACACCTAGGGCTAACACATACACACATTACATCAACATTGACCCATGCTGTACTGTTGCCCCTCACACACACACACACACACACACACACACACACACACACACACACACACACACACACACACACATACATGTCGATTGGATGGGTCAATGTTGGGCTCTGGCAAACCAACAACACACCCTGTGTATATGATGAAACTGTGCCACCTCCTGTCATCTGTAACACTGATGCAGGAACAGGCTAACTTGGTGCTGATGCACAGGGTGACTTTATAGCAGTGTAGCAATGTTAGCACGTTGTCAACAGTAAAGTGTAATGATATCCTTGTAGTTATATCTGAGCAGGCATGATGCATTAAAGCTATGATTATCAATGTAGTATTGTTTACACCAGTGTTAACTCCAAAAATGTATTGTCCGCCCATGTGCAACTTGGCTGATGTGTGTAGTTTTGGCAGCATCTGTTGGTGAGTGGACAGTATGTGTGTGATGTGTGCAGTACAGATTTGCAGGTGTACATTTGTGAACATGGTGGAGGTGCACTGTCTGCATGTACGTGCATAGTGGATACATGGGAAGGGTGACATGCCCTGTACTACATAGTGTTAACACTTCATAGTTTCTATTGGTGGCCAGTATGCATTTTACTACACATATGTTTTAACTTGGGTACACATGTGTGTATGACATGGTTTGACACTATGCTCTGGGTGATACTGTTACTATCTGTCATTGGTTTGCATTCTGGTAGTATACACAACCTCAACAGCCTGACTATAACCAATCATTAGATGATGTCTTGACAACTGACACACAGATGTTGGAAACTCAGTAGCATTTGGATCCTTCCGGTACTATACTATACCAGTAACCAGTGGTATTGACCGCCACCCATTCCTGGGACCACTCCTGTTTAGCATATAGCCCTCTTAAGTACAAGCAAACACACTAGGGATATGTCCGTCTACATCTGGAAATGCATACAGTGGCCTACAATGCATTCTCCGGATGAGACACTTATCCTCCACAAGGGTATCATACAGACAGATACCTGTTGTCCAACCCATGCTGTAAAGCTATAAGCCAACTATAGCATAGTCATCCACATTTACTAAACATAGTATCCCGACAGTACCACATAGGTAGTAGCCCCCAACATGTAGAACGGGTACCGATATGTACAAAAAGCCAGGTGTTATGTCATCTGTCCTTTGGTATTCACATTTCCAACAGTATTCTGAAGTCCCTCGGTGTATCACATAAGCAATAAGGGGTCTGTATGCATATCCACAAAGTTGTTGTACACCTATAATGAATGTCCATTATTGACAGACTTTGTTGTGTTTGAACATGTCTGAAATATACCCCAGGCATGAACCCTAACTCACACTATTCTATAGAAACTGTCATGGGTGTGTGTGACACAGATGACCTAGGCCACAGATCACTACAGTGGCTGGCCTTGTCACAAACATACATGTGTGACCTAAGGTCTGAGAAGCAGCAGCACAATCTGTCAAAGGTAACAGATGTATACATGTAGAAAGCAGGCTACACACCTATGAACTAATTGAGGTCACATGTACATATATGTATTTGCAACACAGATACCTGAAGTGTGCAATGCACACACTGTTGTTATACTGATATGTCATACAGTAGTAAAAGCAAAACCCAAAACACATTGACCAACAGTGTCACACACACACGCACACACACACTCAGCAATTGCAGGATTCAAACCCCTATCTAACTATGTTATGATACTAGAGAAATACACATTAACATGACATGCTATATGCTTTACTGGGAGTTTTCATTTCCACTGCTATATTTGTGGGATGCTGACATCATCAGACTTGCCAAAGAGGAATATACCACTTTTAAGGTGTTTTCCTAGTCTCCAAAGAGAGCACTCCTCTCAAAGGAAATCACACACAAACATACAATCCCCCCACACACACTCAGCAATTGTAGGATTCAAACCTCTACCTAATTATGTTATGATACTAGAGAAATACGCATTAACACAACGCGCTATATGCTTTACTGAGTGTTTTCATTTCTCCTGCTATATTTGTAGGATGCTGACATCATCAGACTAGACATGGTAATGTGTGTGCACTTTGTTTTATGCAATCCCAGGACTGAGCCATGGGGGACATCAGGTGTTACCAGCTTGAACAGGACTCCACAATTCTTACCTTGTGTGAGCTATCTGTGGTCCAGTTGCCAATCCATCAGATGGCAATACATATTTATGCACAGGTTGTTGATTTTGTGGATACGACATGTGTCTGGGATGTTGGAAAAGGGCTATTCAAAGTCTATGTGGGACGTGTGTAGCTCATTACATTGATGTATGTCCTGGGTGGCTGCCTTGCAAACAGTCTAGCAGGTTTGGGAACCATGATGTGCCCATGACCAAACCAAAGTTGGTAGGGTTGTGTGTTTGTAGGCTTCCAATAGCTCTGTTTATGACTTCAATCATGATGGACTCCATGGCCTTGCAGATCAGACTTCATAGGCTTATAAGACTATAGTTCCCATGGTCTGTTGTGCACCAACACTTGTGGAGTGTGCCATATGTTGCTGTAACCCATTCAACAGTTTCATATCCTGCAGAGAGGGTGAGGCTCAACAGACTGTTCAGGTGCAGGGTCTGTTTGTTCTGCAGTTCACTTATGACACATATAGGGGAACAATGTTATCCAATTGATGCCATGTTTTCAGCTTTAGAAGGAGCTGTTTACCCATTCTACATGTGATATCTCCTGGTATGATGATAGGGCCTTTTGTCAGTGGGAGGTGGGTATGTATGTATGGGCCTGTCTGACAGGATGTTGGCATTGTCAGTCATTAACAGTTGGCCCTGATTCAGGACATATATGAGTGTACATTGCTATTTATGACATAGCTGAAGGAAGTGTCATGGTTCTGTATGGACTCCTTCACAGATAATCTTTCCATAACCTGGATTGGATAATGTCTGGAGTGCACATTGTTTATTAATGATACTGATTGCAGGTTTTTTATCTTCTTTGCTTTTCCACTTTCTATGAACAACCTAAGTATGTGTAGTACATATTTGATTATGACAGGGTTCCAATATATTATATATGTGTCTGTTGTCATATAACTGTGTGCACAAGGCAGGATTAGTGAATAGTGAGAGGTTCCTGGGTTAACACATGCAACTGCCAGATATGTGTGGCCCACTGCTGTACTCAGACATGGCTTAAGTGTGTGAGCATGCCCAGTTTTGCCTTTCAGTATGTTGTTGCCTGATATTTGCCTCATTTATTCAAGTGTGTGAGCATGTCCAGTGTGACCTTTAAGTATGTTGCTGTCTGAAGTCCACTACATTTGTTGACATGTGTGAACACGCCCAATATTAACATTTATACTATATGTGTGTTGAAAATCAAGTTGTATTTTTACTGCAGGGCTCACCTTTGTGTCATAACTCTACAGGGATTATGCTGTGCCTGCAGGGTTTCCATGAGACACTTTGCATAGACTTATCAACATTTCTTCAAACAGGCTGACCAGTGAAATACTGTCATGGTTTAGTGGTTCAATACTGTGACTATAGTGCACAGTATCCTGGGTTCGAGGACTGTCACTGCTTTACATTTTCATACTGGGCAGACCAGACTGCTTAAGGACCAGTAAAGCAAATATGACCATGTTTACCTGCTTATGCTCAACTTTGACCGAACTTGCCTAACATTGCTCAACGTTAACCAGCATTGCTGAATGTTGCCCAATATTGCTCAACATTGCCCAAAGTTGAGCTAGTTAGTGTGTGCAATTTTGTTTACATATACTAAATAGTGGTAAAAGCTGTTTAGCACTGCTTTATATTGCTTAAAACATGGCAATCATGCCTCAGGTGGTGCTGCAGGGCTGCCTATGTTGGATACACATAGTACACTCTCTATACATGTTTGAAAACAGGTAGTGTCAAGTTAGGCATCCCTTTTACTATATGTGCGAGTCAGAGAGAGGTATCATTTCCAGGGTTCCTACTGAGCCAGTGTATGTGCTATGCATTTCCTCTTTGCCAAGGCAAAAGCATACTGAGCATGCCTCCTTCTGCCTACTGGGGCAGGCTCAGGTTGTTCCTCCTTCGAGTCACGCACTGCCTGTGATGGCCTTGGCAATGGTGGGGGGCTGTTTGGTCTGGCCCTATGCTGCTCCTGCTGCAGGTGTTTTTGCAGGATCATATTATGTAGGATAGCACATACCATGACAATTTGGGTATATGTAGTTGGTGAGTACTGCAAGGCTCCACCAGATGTGCCCAGGCACAGGAACCGTGACTTGAGCAGCTCAAACACACGCTCGATTACATTTTGTGTTTGTGCATGTGCCTTATTATGGCATTCCTGTTCAGGTGTGTGTGCATTTCTGATGGGTGTCATCAGCCACGGCTCCAGTGCATATCCAGCACCCCCGACTAGGTGACCATGAGGGATGTCCCCATTGGCAAATGTCTGGTACAGCTGTGTCAGATGCCAGTTATGGGAATCATGGCAGCTTCCAGGGCAGCCAGCACACACATTCAGTATTATGCCCTGGGCATCACACACAACCTGGCAGTTGATGTAGGGGAAGCCCTTGCGGTTAAAGTAGGCCCTACCCCACTCACCAGCTGGTGCTTTGATGCGTATGTGCGTGCAGTCTATTGCACCCACTACCTCAGGGTATTCCGCTATTTGCTGGAAAAGACGCATATTGTTGGCCAATACCTCACTGGAATTGGGGAAATATACATGATCACCGACATGTGCTGACATGACATTCAGGAACTTGTGCAGTACCCTGTATGCTGATGCCTGTGAAATCCCCATCATATCACCAGTTGGTCTCTGGAAGGTACCTGTTGCTAATATTCTTAGGCCAACACATACCTTGGTTTCCAGTGGGATGGGTTCCCCTCTGTTGGTTCTGTGTGTGAGGCGTGGCCTGCACAGCTCAACAATTTGCTGCATGAGGTCTCTGTCCACTCTATAGCGCTCCACTATCTCCAGCTCATGTAGCCCCTGGTAGGTTACCCTGGGCCAGTACACTCTTCTCTGTCTCCTCACTGCGGGTTGCTCAGCAGCATTCGCATTGTCACCACCCTCAGCATGTTGGATATGTCGCCTTATAACAGCAATGGCAGCCCCTAACATTTCTTTGTCAAAGTAAAGCTTTTTAAGTTTTCACTTCTCTTAGTTTACTGCAGTGTTGCAGTTTCTCTGAAGAAAACATGGTGGAAAGTTGTTTGCAGAGTTTTAAGTGCTGGACTGGACTGGGCTAGTGTACTGCCTGTGTAATTGCCTGATTCTGATTGTTTTCACCTGATAGCTCTGCTAGTTCTCCTTGGTTAACTTCCTACTATTTGTTGTGCTTCCTTTTCCCTTTCTGTTTCCACAGGGAGCAGCGCCGTGCAAATGAGTGCAAACACACGCACACCAGCTCACACGTGTGCACACATGCTTACACGGCCTAACAATTGCTGACTCCTGCTTGAACACGCGCACACAGGCGCAAACGCACTTACCAGATTTCAACAACCTTACACATGCTTACTCTAGTTTAAACGCGCCCACACAGGTGCACATGCACTCACACAGTCTTACTCGGATTTACAGGCACGCACCCGCGCACAAACACGTTGCAGGCACTTCTACAAGAAACTTTAGTGTTATCCACAGCATACACCTTCAATTTCTTAGCTTTAGCTAGGATACCTGTTGACACGCCTCTTCCAGTGATGAGTAACTGACAGCAAACCCATGCCACTCTGCTCCAATGAGCTTACATTCTTTCATACATACCCCCCTCATGATGTCACCTATCTTCTACTCTGATACTCCCCTTATCCTACTCTTACACTCCACAGACTTTGCTCATATGCCATGTAAAATTGGGATTCACTATCCTTACCCTCATTTGCATAGGATTGCCTACTAATGCTTGGTTACATCTCTTAGACTGAGCTTCCCCCCTTAGCAACCTCTACTCAGTAGCCATGTTGTCTTCAGCCTGACATTCACTTGCATGGCATTTGAATATTTTGAATAAAATCCCTATTTGTGGCTTTTATTTATTTTTTCATGGTTTTTAGAGTGCAGCTCTTTTGCGCGGCACTGCGCTAGGCTTAAACTTCGGAGATTGAGGTAAAAAAAATGTTTTTTATTTTGCAACGGGAAAAATTGCCAATGGCCATATATTTGGCCGTTGGCATGCTTCCTTAACTGGATGCATCCTTTATTTGGAGCTGTCACGGCTCCGTTTTGCTATTTGCAGAATGGTACTCAGTTGACAACGGAGTACATTTCTGCAAATAACACTACTCTTACTCAGACAGGTTAGGGTTTCCTGGATCGCAAATTTACCTAATTTGCATAGCTTTCGGCAGTAAATGAGGTAATTTGCATAACCTAACCCTGTCCGTGTAAGAGTCGTTTTAGGAGCTCTCTTGCACGCCCCTGCCGGCTATTCCTGGATCGCTTGGCAGACATGTTGGCTGCATGGAGTTTTACTCTACTCTTAGACTCCGTGAAAGCCTTCGTGAATCCGGCCCTTAGTTATTCAAGTAAACACAGGCTCACTCACACATTTTGTATACAAATTAGGCTTAGTTATGCTTATTTCTATGAATCGCAGTAATATGGGAATCTATAACTCAACAAATCCATGTAATTTGGCCTTGTGAATGAGCTGTGCAAAGCAGCACTGAGCTAAGCAGTCCTCATGATTGCATGAACAACCATAATAAATCTTAAATATCCTATGAATAGAAAAGGGAAAATGGACTCCGAATTAGGTGTCTTCTCATAATTCTGATGCATAATCAATTCCCATTTTGCATATTGTGACACATTTCATCACATCATATCACTCAGTAGTTTATATGACATGATAATGACGTCCACATGAAGGTTTATTTATAAAGTAAAGTAAAACAAAAAAGAAAAATAATTTCTACTAGTGCAGTACTGAAAAGGTATGCTTAAATAAATGATTAATGCATGATCTTCATGTCTATTGTTCAAATAAAGCTGATAACATTACATCACAGAAGCAGAAAACACATATAAGTTATTTAAAAAGTAATGATTTCATAACTGAATTTGATGTACCATGGAAATGAAATGTACCTCTCAAGACAACTGGAAAGGCCGCAGAAATACCTCACTAAAGGAATCACAGGCCTAAAGCAGATGCCCTACGCTGACCGCCTTAAAAAACCCCAGCTATACTCTGTCGCATATCGTCTACTCAGAGGCGATCTCTGCATAACATACAAGGCCATGTCAAACCCAGAGCTGTTGGACATGCTACACTTAAAGAAATCCCAATCTTTCAGAGCCACACGCTCGAGAGATCTAAACCTTGTCATCACAATAAACAAAACATGCTGGAGGGATAGGTTCCTGACCCAGAGACTCCCCAGACTCTGGAATAGACTGCCCATACATGTCAAGCAGAGTGCCTCTTTGGCCCTCTTCAAAAAGAACCTTGGCAAATGGATGGGAGAAAGAAAATTCACCCGGGGATCATGCCAGTTGCCCTGCTAGACAGGGGTCCAGGGAAGTAAATAGTGTGGGAAGAAATAGCCAGGGAATTGTTATGGCTAGGCTTGTATAGGCCCTAGGGCTGATAGCCTAGTACCAACCTATGAACCTATGTGAAAGTATTCCTTTAAAAAATTATCTATGTGGCTAAGCAATTTGGTAAATCAAACTTGCAGTTCCATGTCTAACACTCCTACATGTTAGCTGGGTTTGGTTCTGATGATGTCACACCCCAGAGCACATGGTTCCATGTCTGTAAACCATAGCACTGCCTTTACATTCCTCATTGTGGTACCAGCACTTTGAAAGATGACAGCATCAGTGAAGGCATGAGGCCAAGCTCCAAGCTGGTCTGACAATGAGACCGCAGTCATGGTCTACCTCCTAAAGGATTCATACCTGGAGAAAATGGAGTCATCGGTTCATGGCATTGTGTAGAAATAAATCACACCTGGCAAGAGATTGGTGAGCACATCTCATCCCTGACAGGAATTACCCTCTCAACCCCTGCCCAGTGCTGTCACACATATTATGACTTACAGAGGAATAGGCCTGACCATCTTGCTGAATGGGTAGACCAGGTGATGGTGAGAAGGCTAGGTTTCTATAGAAACTATTTTTTCATTTATTTAAATGTTATCAAAACAGATTTAAAACACATCTTTTGCAAATATTCCATAAATGCAGTTAAATATAAGAAGAAATTAATATGTAAGTACAAATATGTATCTATATATAATCCAAATGTATGAGTAGGCATAAACGTATCTGTAAACAGAAATGCATCTATATACAAATATTGCATGTTTATGTGCTGACATGTTTTTGTATATAAAAACTAATATAGTTGTATGAGTAAAGAAATATTTGTAGGTATGCATATATAAAACTATATAAGACATAAGTAAATCTGCAGTATACTTACAAATATTTTTCATATATATATATATATATATATATATATATATATATATATATATATATATATAGATTAATATATATATATATATATATATATATGCGTGTGTGTGTGTGTGTGTGTGTGTGTGTGTGTGTGTGTGTGTGTGTGTGTATCTACTTCTAAATTTCAAAGTTTCAAAACGTGGAACTTCTTATCCTTGAGACCACAAGATCAAAGTTTTGAAACTTCGAAATATAAATAAGCCCTGAGATTGCCTGGTACACTGTTATACACTGCTGTGTTGGGGGTGGGGAAACAGCAGCACATGAACAGCTTGGGTAGACAGCTGTCCAAATATCATGTGTGCCCACTGTTTAACATCTCCCTTGTCTGATGTTGTGAATATTCCAAGCATAAGGCCTAATGAAAATTAAGGAACACATACTATTGGACTGGGTATCAGTTTTCTCATGTGGATGTTTACTCTGATCAAATAGCCCACTATATTTCCTTGCATAACAACAGCAGATCTATACATACAATACCTTATAGTAATCCTTACAATTACTGTGTAGGTTAAAGACTTACCTTGAGAATGCAGCACTTAACAGAACTGTAGTTCAGGACTGACTCTGTGTAATGCAAGTGGTACACAGCCAATACGTGGATAGGTACAGGTTGTGTGGATTGCCTGGCATCAGCTATTTTACTATATGTATGTGAATGGGGGTAAGGATGTCAATGTATTCATCTTTGAGTTGGTTGCTGTTTCAAAATTCCGAATTCAGCATTTTGATCAACATTCTGAATGGTCGACTGAAGTGGATTCAGAATTTCAATAGTAAACCTACACATATGGGTCTACTTCTAAATTTCAAAGATTCAAAACTTTGCATTGTTTATGGTCGGGGCCATAAGATCAAAGTTTTAAAATAAAAAAATAAAAACATAAAAAATGCCCCCACACCCCCTGCTAATTAAATATACTAACGATGAGATTGCACTACAGTAAGGAAAACAGTAAATATACTGTTCCGCACTGTACATCAATCGCCATTTAATGGTTCAAACTTTAACTTCGATCTTATGGTCTCGGCCATAAGAAATTCAAGGTTTTGAAACTTTGATATTTAGAAGTAGACCTATATATATATATATATATATATATATATATATATATATATATATATATATATATATATATATATATATATATATATATATATATATTTCTATATATATATATATATGTGTGTGTGTGTGTGTGTGTGTGTGTGTGTCTGCGTGTGTATTCACAAACAGAAAAAAAGTATTTATACACAAACAGAAAAGATTGCGTTGTCAAATATTTACATATACTGAAGGCACCAGCTAGCAATTAGATATGCTACAATTGACAATTTTTATAAAGAAAAAATGGACTTGGTTTGTGTAGGCCATAAATATATATTAATATAATTGTATAAGATAGTAATTTCATCCAAAATCTTAACTGTACATGCAAGATAGCTGAACTTAGCCACCTTAACCTAGGCATAGTGGAAGTAGGAGTGATATCAGGGGTTAAAGTAACAACTGAATGACCAGCACAGAGAATACTGAGAAATGCACTGTTTGATTACTTCTGCATGCATTTTAACTTAATCCTCTTAATGTTTACATTTATTAAGCAGTAAATTATCAAAATACACATTGGAATGAAATACTTCCAGTGCATTCATATGAACAATAAATATGTTTTGTTTAATTCAAGTTGAAATGTGTGTGTGTGTGTGTGTGTGTGTGTGTGTGTGTGTGTGTGTGTGTGTGTGTGTGTGTGTACTGTATGTGTATGTGTATACAGCTTCCATACAGCTTGTCTCTTTTAGATGAAAGTAAAAGTGTATTGCTTAGAGCTAATTCACATTATATTACTTAAAACTGCAAGCAGAGTATCATCATCATCTTCTTTCAGTTGTTCCCGTTAGGAGTCGCCACAGTGGATCATCCGTTTCCATTTCTTCCTGTCCTCTGCATCTTGCTCTGTCACATCAACCACCTGCATGTCCTCTCTCACCACATCCATAAACCTTATCTTAGGCCTTCCTCTTTTCCTGTTACCTGGTAGCTTCATCCTTAGCATCTTTTTCCCAATATACTCTGCATCCCTCCTCAGCACATGTCCAAACCAACGTAATCTTGCCTCTCTGGCTTTGTCTCCAAACCTTCCAACCCGGGCTGACCCTCTAATATACTTATTTCTAATCCTGTCCACCTTTGTCACACCCAGTGCAAATCTTAGCATCTTTAACTCTGCCACATCCAGCTCTAACTCCTGCCTTTTTGTCAATGCCACTGTCTCCAACCCACATAACATAGCTGGTCTCACTACTTTCTTGTAGACCTTTCCTTTCACTCTTACTGGTACTTGTCTGTCACAAATCACTCCTGACACTCTTCTCCACTCACTCCATCCTGCCTGTACTCTCTTCTTCACCTCTCTTCCACACTCACCATTACTCTGAACTATTGATCCCATGTATTTAAACTCATCCACCTTCGCCACCTCTTCTCCTTGCATCCTCACCATTCCTCTATCTTCCCTCTCAATCACACACACATATATTCTGTCTTAGTCTGGCTGACCTTCATTCCTCTTCTCTCTAGAGCATATCTCCATCTCTCCAGGGTCTCCTCCACCTGTTCCCTACTCTCACTACAGAGTATGTAAGGAAGAAACTATAATGGAATTGTATAAAGTGGTTGCAGAACATACCTATCCCACATACAGAAAAGCTGTACAGAGACATAAAAATGTAACAGCTGTAAGGAAGCCATGCAGTCCTTTTATTTCAACTTGCATTGAAGAAGACAGACTTATTAGTACAGATGGATTAGGTACAACAAATGTATGAAAATCTATGTTTTGCTGCTTTCCTGCTTAATAAATGAAAGCATATAGCAAGACTTGGTAGAAATGTGTACAGAAACAAGCACACATATTAAGCAAGTGCAAAAATAATTTCAGTGCCTTGCTGAAGAGTAAACATAATCATGTCAGAAATATTGTAAAACACACATCTGAGATAGGCAACCATCCTCTACGTATTCTCTGTGCAGCAGAAGAGGAAATATCTTACAGTAGAGTGTAGGATGAAAGGAGATTAAAGAGGTTGACTGAGGGTGCTTGTGAGTATCAAAAAATTATTTTCATTAAAAAAATGTTAAGTAATAAATATATTTTTCTATTTTTTTTTAATTTTTTTCATAACTATAAATACAGAAGTAATTCATACATGAGCATAATAAAAGAAGTGAAGTACTTTCAGCAACACCTTCCATATTAGCCTGAAATTAACCAGCATGTCTCATTAGTATCAGTAGACTGCAAATGTATAAATCACGTCCAGTTCATAGCAATATACTGATTATTCATGTTTACAGAACCATTTCTCAAAATGTTATTTTATTTAAATAATGTTTTAATAAAAATTATAAAAGAAAACACTGTTGATAAAGAATGCAGTGATGAATTACGAGTCAATTTTTATTCTGTCTAGCCTCCTGCTCACTTCTTCTTAATTTTAATTATATACTCCTTTGATCCTCTTTATTTTCTTTCTCGTCAATTTCTGTTCACTTGCCTATGGGTCCAGAATCCTTAGGAGCAGCCCAACTGCATTCTCCAAAGTCAGGGTGCATTCACCCTCAGCCCATCCAGAGATGTCCTCATAGGATTGGGGGCTGTAGCACTAGTCTTGAAGGTATCCTGGCATGTGGCAGCCTGGCAAGCCTCACAGACAATGGGCTTTAGAACTTCATCAAGGATGTGATGGAGCAGGTAATGAAGAGAATGTTCCACCTAGTCCAGGATGCTCTTTGGCTGGTTCAAGACTCACTGCTCTGGTCAATGCCAATCAGTGTGCCACCACAGGCTCCATCTCCTCAGCATCTGGGTCCTTCTCTGCATCACCATCAACCAGTGAAAATATATGAGGTTTTCTGTGGACTGGAGGTTCTCCTGAACTCAAATCCTCTTCACCACCCCCCCAATCTCTAATCCTCTCTCCTGCACTTTCTAACCTACTTCCTACCCAAACTACACTCTTACATAAAAAAAAAAAAAAAAAAAAAAAAAAAAACACTTGAAAAACAGGAAGGGCTATCCCCTGCCATAAAGATAGTACCCCTCCTCCAGCACAGCCTTTGTATGTGTTCCTTCTGTGTTTCCTAATTTTCTGTCTCCTCTTTTTCAATCTTTCTTATTTTCTTCTTTCCACTCTTTAAGGAAACCAACAAGATGTCTGCACAATGATACCTATATATAAAACATATAAAACCTCTATAAATTTTAAAAAATTAATAGTAATATCTGTTCTGGGTGGCCGCAGTGGTGCATTACCACCTCACAGCAAGAGGTTCTTTGGTTCGATCCTTGGCTGGGGTGCCTTCTGTGTGGAGTCTGCATGTCCTCCCTGTGGTCACGTGAGTTTCCTCCAGGTTCTCCGGTTAAATCCCAAAGACCCTAGGTGTGAGTGTGTATGTGCGTGCATATGTGTGTGTCTTCTATGGAAGATTGGGTGCTGGGCTGGCAACTCGACACTGTAAAACTCCACTGCCAATCATGAGCAGACAGGTGATCTGCTGTGGCGACCCCTAACTGGGAAAAGCCGAAAGAAGGAGAATATCTGTTCTGCATGCCACTTGCTTTATATACCTCAGTTGTTTGTGCACATATGTGAATTAATTCATAATAGCTGAAAACCTTCATAATTAAATGAACACTTACAATTTCATGTAGTACTTTTCATATACTTAAGGATTAACTACAACAAGTTTATGCATTTGATGAAAGTGGTCACATTTTTTTTAAAAAATGCCTTTGCATTTACCTGTTCAGTGTAAATAACTGAGCACAGCTCTTTTCGTAAATAACCACTACTCAAGTGTGAACCTTGTGACCATGAGTACCATTCGAAGTCTGAATCTAAACAGCTGATGTCACTGTTCATCATATTTGGTAAAAAAAAACATGGTTTAGCTTTCCATGACCTTTTACTCTCAGATTATGGATTACATTTAGCAAACTATTTCTGCAGGGTATCTGTAGATCATTTGGCAATATGGGGTCAGACTGTGCAAGGGATAGTGTATACTGTAGGTGATTGTGTCTGTGCTGCTTCTGCTACATGGTACTGGTGTTAGCAGAGATATTCAGACATGTGTACTGTTATACACTGTGATGTTTTATGTCCTCAAGTACTGTCAGGTGGGCATGTTTGCTTGCAGTGATGTCCTGGGGAACACAGGGTGAATGCAGCTGTGTCCAGTATTGTGGTCAAATGCCTACATATTTATGGAAAGTTATACCATTCTGGAGGGGGGAGCTGCAGACACTTGCTGCTGGGTCTGTGTATCTGGTTTGGCACCTTGGTACAGTGCTGGCAGAGGATACCATACTTGTACATCCATTGACATGACAGTATGGGCTTATCTTGCTGTGGCAATACCTCACAGCTGTAAAGATTCACACAGGTTACCCAGAGGCAGGGGTCATATGTCAGGACATTACCCCTATTGTAGTGTATGGGCAGGTTTGTAGCCACCCATGTATGTGTTTACAGCCAGGTATAGTGTGTGCACACAGCTGTGTGTTGGACCTTGCACATTCCATGCTGCCCATGCTCCCACCCCCTCTATTATTCTATCCTCTTCCATACCTTATGCATACATTCTCTGATACTTTCCTTAAGGTTATCACCTCATCACAGCTGAGTTTTGTATTGGTCCACAGTTCATGCAGTAGGACATGGTGGACATGTTACTGTAGTTTATCCACATGGCCTTGCATATGTCTTATGTGGAGCGTATATTGTTATTTTGGTGTCCATGACATAACATGAATTGCCAGTACATGTGAGACACAGGCCTTTGGCAGAGACCTGTAGGCCATTTGGTGATGATGCGGGCCAGGTGTGGTAGGCCGTTGCATTCTGTCAGTCCTACAGTCCCAGACCGCCATACAGTATATTCCCCTGGGGTGACAGGGTAGGTGTGCTAGGTGTTCATGCCAATGCTTTCTATCAGTATTTATCAGATGGTGTGTATGCTGGCAGGGTGCTACCTACAGCTAGGGACACACCTGCATGGGACACCTGCACTACATGCTACATTTTTTTTTGCTATTGCCATACACAGGTGGGGGTCATATTGTACCCATTCCCAACAGCAGAGATACGTCCAGAGAGGTACTTGTGAGTGGTGTTTGGGTAAGCTGGGTGCATGTGTGCTATGGACACTACTTGCATCTGATGCACAGATATGAATGAGGCATTCCAGTTATGCTGGCATGTGCAGGTACATTAGCCATTTCCCAGTACATGAGTCCTATCCCATTTGTGACCTACAAGTGTTTGGGCAGACGACACCGGTATTCCCTACTACAGGCCCAGATAATGTGATGCATACCTGTATGCATAATTCCAAGGGTGTGTCCATTTCACAGTTACACATTATATACTGTATGTCTGGGGTACTTTCCCCTGTGTCTTGCTTGGATATCTAGCCCTACAGCCATGCCATGTCAATCTGTCAGATGGTGACACATATTACCAACATACATTTACAATGGCTTACTGCTAGCATGTGTTATACTGGTGGGAATTGTTTTTGGCACTGCAGTTGTGAGGACTTGGTCCTGTCATCAACAGTAGTAGGCAATGGCCACCAGGTCATACCTCAACATGCATACATACTGACCACTCTCACACAATATGAAACACACACCAACCTAACACACACATGGATGCATACCTCAACATGCATACATACTGACCACTCTCACACAATATGAAACACACACCAACCTAACACACACATAGCTGCATATTGTACAAATGCTACAATCTATCCTGCTACCTTGGCCACCTCTTGGCATCTGTGCTCCACTGGTATTATACCTACACATACATGTTACTACATTTCTACATAGAATTGGGGGGGCACACCTGACTGTTACTCCATGTCTATATAGGATTGTGGGGGCACACCTGACTGTTGCTACATGTTTACATAGGATATGGGGGCACACCTGACAGTTTCTCCATTGCTACACAGGATTGGGGGGCACACCTTCCTGTTACTACATTTCTACATAGGATTGGGGAGGCACACCTGACTGTTACTACATGTCTACATAGGATATGGGGGGCACACCTGACTGTTACTATATTGCTGCACATGATTTGGAGGCACACCTTCCTGTTACTACATTTCTACATAGGATTGGGGGGGCACACCTGACTGTTACTACATGTCTGCATAGGTTTGGGGGGCACACCTGACTGTTACTACATGTCTACATAGGATATGGGGGGCACGCCTGACTGTTTCTACATTGCTACACAGGACTGGGGGGGCACACCTGCCTGTTACTAAATTTCTACATAGAATGGGGGGGGCACACCTGATTGTTACTACATGTCTACATAGGATTGGGGGGCACACCTGACTGTTACTACATTTTTACATAGGATTGGGGGGCACACCTGACTGTTACTACATGTCTACATAGGATATGGGGGGGCACACTTGACTGTTTCGACATTGCTACACAGGATTAGAGGGGCACACCTGAATGTTACTAAATGTCTACATAGGATATGTGGGGGGGGGCACACCTGACTGTTTCTACATTGCTACACAGGATTGGGGGGCACACCTGACACTTGTACACATTTGCTATGACTGTACAGGTATGTCAGGTACTCCATTTCATTCTGTTTTCTAACCTATCATGCTGACTAGCGGCATATCAGTGTACTACAGGTCTTACGTTTTATTGACCTACATATTAGTTTCTGACTTCCTACCCATTCAGAACTAACATCCCACTGCCTGACCTGATGTAGTCTGTCTGTGTAGGCCTGGGGGGGTTATCCATAGGAATCATTCAGTGTCCTTAGCACAGCCTTTGTTTGTGTTTGTCTACACCTGTCCTGCTGGCTGTCACTGTTGTTGGGTATGTGAACCTCCCTGACTGGCATGTATGTTTCATATGGACACACATGTGGCCCAGCACATTTCCTGCAGTGGGTTTTGTCACCACGTGCAGTACTGGCTACTATGGTGACATCAGTATTTGTTACAGATCTCATGCTGCTACTATAGGTGTCTACTATATACTGGCATCCCATTCAGCCACCCGATTCCCTTGCATGCTCACATCCATACCATAAATACAGGTAACAACATATACTGCTACATTCGGCAATTGGTAAGTTGAGTGACTTACCTTGTGGGTGTGCCAGTATTGAGGGTGGTGCTGGATGGCTGCCTATTTTGGATGCACATATTACACTCCCTACACATGGTTGAGCACAGGAAGTGTCATGTTTGGCATCCCTTTTACTGTATGTGTGAGTCAGAGAGAGGTGTCATTCCCTGGGTCCCTCCTGAGTCAGTGTATGTGCTATGTGTTGCCTCGTTGCCAAGGCCAGGGCATACTGGGCATGCCTTTTCCTGCCTACTGGGGCAGGCTGAGGTTGTTCCTCCTCCAGGTCCCTCTGTGCCTGTACAAGCCTTGGCAATGGTGGGGGGCTGTCTGGCCCTGCCCCATCATATTGTGCAGCATGGCACATACGATGACAATTTGAGTACATGCTGCTGGTGAGTACTGCAAGGCTCAACCAGATGTGTCCAGGCACTGGAACCATGACTTGACCATCCCAAACACATGGTCTATTATAATTCTGGTCTGTCCGTGTGCCTCATTATGGAGTTCTTGTTTGGGTGTGTGTGCATTTCTGATAGGTGTCATCAGCCATGGCTCCAGTGCATAACCAGCATCCCCATACTAGGTGACTGTAAGGGATGTTCCTATAGGAAAATCTCTGGACAGCTGCGTCAGATGCCAGATGTGGGAATCATGATAGCTTCCAGGGCAGCCAGCACACACATTCATTATTATGCTCTGGGCATCGCACACGACTTGGCAGTTGATGGAGGGGAATCCCTTGCAGTTGATGTAGACCCTAACCCGTTCACTGGGTGGTGCTTTGATGCATATGTGCGTGTAGTCTATAGCACCCACTACCTCAGGGTATTCTGCTATTCAATGGAAAAGATGCATATTGCTGGCCAACGCCTCACGGGTGTTGGGAAAATATACCAAAAAATAGGTGTATTGGTGCAAAATAAACCATAAGCCAAAGAAAAAAGCACCAGTGAATGAAACTGTTTTTTTAAAAATAAAATAATGAAATCATCCAAAATAATTCATGTTAAACGCTTTCATCACATTAAAATGACTTCATCAGATGAAGTAATTTTAATGTGATGAAAGCACTTAACATGAATTATTGTGGATGATTTTATTATTTTTATTGTATTAAAAAACAGTTTCTACATTTTTTTGTGCTTTTTTTTAGTTGGGGAAATATACATGCTCACTGTGCTGACATGGCTAGTATTCTTAGGCCTACACATACCTTGGTATCCACTGGGATGGGTTCCCCTCTGTTAGTTCTGTGTGTCAGTCATGGCCGGCACAACTCAACAGTTTGCTCTAGGAAGTCACTGTCCACCCTATAGCACTTCACTATCTCCGGTTCATGTAGGCCCTGGTAGGTTACCCTCTTCACTCTTTTCCATCTCCTCACTGTGGGTTGGTCGACAGCATTCACATCCTCACCACCCCACCCTCAGCCTTTTCCACATGTTGTTGTATGATAGCTATTGTTTTTGCTTGTTAAAAGTTCTCCGCTTGTATACACCGGTTGTGTAGAATATGTGGGAATAACCAGAGGGAAAGGTGTTTGCATAGTTTAGTTTGCTGGTCAGCTCCCAACAGTGTAAGATCAAGAATAGCTTGGTGCAAGCCTAGGAGTTAGCTGACATCTTATGGGTGTGTGTCAGGCATACTGTAAGCAGATTGGAGTCCTGTGGCTCGGGTTTGCTCCAAGTTTAGCAGAGCTAAGCAAGGCGGTGTGTCTGAGGTTGCCTAGTACTCTTTACATTGCCTAAGCAGGTGAGCGCACCACACACCGGGTTTTAAAGGAAAAAAAAGTAAACCAGGAAATAGCAGCTCTGTGCACATTTGAGCACTGTGTTTGTAAGGCATGACCCCGGGCTTAAAGAGGAAGGCAATGGGAAGGGAAAACAGCAGTAGGAAGGTGATCTAGGAGAACTAGCATAGCTGGCAGGTGAAATCTATCAGAATCAGCCAATTACACAGGCAGCAAACCAGCCCGACCCAGAACATTACTATAAACTATGCAAACACCTTTCCCTCTGTTTTTTTCCATACTCTACACCACCGGTTTATACAAGCGGGAAAGTTTTAACAAACAAATCAACAAAATGATAGGGGCTGCAATAGCTATCATACAACAACATGTGAAAGAGGCTGAAGGTGGTGAGGATGTGAATGCTGTCAATCAACCCACAGTGAAGAGATGGAGAGGAGTGTACAGACCCAGGGTAACCTACCAGGGGCTACTTGAGCTGGAGATAGTGGAGCATTATAGGGTGGACAGGGACCTCTTACAGCAAATTGATGGGCTGTGCCGGCCACGCCTGACTCATAGAACTAATAGAGGGGAACCCATCTCAGTGAATAGCAAGGTATGTGTAGGTCTAAGAATACTAGCTACAGGTACCTTCCAAAAGCCAACTGGGGATATGATAGGGATCTCACAGGCATCAGCATCCAGGGTACTCCACCAGTTCCTGGATGCCATGTCAGCTCATGCCGTTGAGCACGTATATTTCCCCAACACCCGTGATGCGTTGACCAGCAATATGCAACTGTTCCACCAAATGCAAAATACCCTGAGGTAGTGGGTGCTATAGACTGCATGCACATTCACATCAAACACCACCTGGTAAGTGGGGTATGGTCTACATCAACCGCAAGAGCTTCCCCTCCTTCAACTGCCAGGTCGTGTGCGATGCCCAGTGTAAAATAATGAATGTGTGTGCTGGCTGCCCTGGAACCTATCACAATTCCCATATCTGGCATCCGACACAGCTGTACCAGAGATTTGCCAATGGGGACATCACTTACGGTCACCAAGTGGTGGATGCTGGTTACGCAGTGGAGCCATGGCTGATGACACCCATCAGAAATGCATACACACCCAAACAAGAACTCCATAATGAGGCACATGCACAGACCAGAATTATAATAGAGCATGTGTTTGGGATGCTGAAGTCATGGTTCCGGTGCCTGGACACATTCGGTGGAGCCTTGCAGTACTTACAAGCTACATGTATCCATATTTTCATCAAATGTGCCATGCTACACAATATGATCCTGTGGAAACAGCTGCAGCAGGAACAGCACGGGGCAGGGATACATAGCCCCCCACCATTGCCAAGGCCTGCACAGGCACAGAGTGACTTGGAGGAGGAACAACCTGAGCCTGCCCCAGTAGGCAGAAGGAGGCATGCCCAGTATACCCTGGCCTTGGGAAAGAGGCAACGCATAGCACATACACTGACACAGGAGGTGCCCAGGGAATGACACTTCTCTCTGACTCGCACATACAGTAAAAGGGATGCCAAACATGACGCTACCTGTGCTCAATCATGTGTAGGGAGTGTACTATGTCCATCCAACATAGGCAGCCCTGCCGAACCACCCTCAATACTAGGACCCCCTCAAGGTAAGTCACTCAACCTACCAATTGCCGAATGAAGTAGAATGTGTTGTTAACTGTATCTATGGTATGGACATGAGCATGCAAGGGAATCGGGTGGCTGAATGGTATGCCAGCAGATAGTAAACATCTATGGTGGCACCATGAGATCTGTAACAAATATTGGTATCACCATCATAGCCAATACTACACAGGGCAACAAAACCCACTGCAGGAAATGTGCTGGGCCACATGTGTGCCCATATGACTCACACATCCTAGTCAGGAAGATTCACATACACAACAACAGTCTCAGCCAGCAAGACAGGTGTAGACAAACACAAACAAAGGCTATGCTATAGCCTCTGAATGATGCCTATGGGTAACCTCCCCTCCCCCAGGCCTACACAGACAGACTACAGCAGGTCAGGCAGTGGGATGTTAGTTCTGAAGGGTAGGAATTCAGAAACTAATATGTAGGTCAATCAAAGCTAAGACCTGTAGTACACTGATATGCCTCTAGTCAGCATGATAGGTTAGAATACAGAATGAAATGGAGTACCTGACATACTAGTACAGTCATAGCAAATGTGTACAAGTGTCATATGTGCCCCCCAATCCTGTGTAGAAATGTTGTAACAGTCAGGTGTGCCCCCCAATCCTGTGTAGAAATGTATTAACAGTCAGGTGTGCCCCCTCCCAACCACTGTGTAGAAATGTAGAAACAGACAGCTGTGCCCCCTCCCCAATCCTGCGTAGAAAAGTAGTAACAGTCTAGTGTACCCCCCTCCCACAATCGTGTAGGAATGTAGAAACAGTCAGGTGTGCTCCCCCCAACCCTACTTAGAAATGTAGTAATAGGGTTGCCCCCAAACCGATTTAGAAATGAAGTAATGGTCTGGTATTCCCCCCAATCCGATGTACACATGTCCTAACAGTCAGGTGTGCCCCTACACAACCCTATGTAGAAATGTAGTAACATGTAGGTGTAGGTACAATACCAGTGGAGCACAGATGCACAGAGGTGGCCAAGGTAGCAGGATAGGTAATAGCATCTGTACAATATGCAGGTATGTGTGTGTTAGGTTGGTGTGTGTTTCATATAGTGTGAGAGTGGTCAGTATGTATGCATGTTGAGGTAAGACCTGGTGGCCATTGCCCACTACTGCTGATGACAGGGACAAGTACTCACAACTGCAGTGCCAAAGACAATACCCACCAGTATAACACATGTTATCAGTAAGCCATTGTAAATGTATGGTGGTAATATGTGTCACCATCTGAAAGACTGACATGGCATGGCTGTTGGGCTAGATATACAAACAGTACACAGGGGGAAGTACCCCACACATACAGTATATATTGTGTCACTGTAAAATGGAGACAGCCTTGGAATTCTACATACAGATATGCATCACATTGTCTGGTCCTGTAGTAGGGGATACGGGTGTTGTCTGCCCGAACACTTGCAGATCACAAAGGAGGTAGGACTGATGTATTGGGAAACAGCTGATGTACCTGCACATGCCAGCATAACTGGAATGCCCAATGCTTATCTGTGTGTCAGATGCAAGTAGTGTCCATAGCACACATGCACCCAGCTCACACAAACAGCACCCACAGGTACTTCTCTGGTTGTATCCCTGCTGTGGGGAATGAGTACAATATGACAGCACCTGTATATGTCAATAGCAAAAGAATGCAACATGAAGTGCAGGTGTCCCATGCAGGTGTGTCGCTAGCCATAGGTAGCACCCTGCCAGCATCCATGCTACTTGAACAAGAGTGATGGAAGGTATTGGCTGAACACCTAGCACACCTACCCTGTCACCCCAGGGGAATATACTGTATGGCGGTCTGAGACTGTAGGACTGACAGAATGCAATGGCCTGCCACATCTGGCCCGCATCAACACCTAATGGCCCACAGGCCTCTGCCAAGGGCCTGTGTCTCACACGTACTGCCAATGTATGTTATGTCATGGATACCCAAATAACAACATAACACACTCCACATAAGCCATATGCAAGGCCATGTGGACAGACCACAATAGCATGTCTACCATGTCCCACTGCATGAACTGTGGAGCAACACCAACACACAGCTGTGATGGGGTGATAACCTGAAGGAAATTATCAGAGAATGTATGCATAATCTATGGAAAAAGATAGAATAACAGAGGGGGGGATGGGAGCATGGGCAACATGGAATGTGCAAGGTACAACACAAAGCTGTGTGCCCACACTATCCCTGGCTGCAAACACATAAATGGGTGGCTACATACTTGCCCATACACCACAATAGGGGTAATGCCCTGACTCATAGCCCCTGCCTCTGGGTAATCTGTGCGAATCTATACAACTGTGAGGTATTGCCACAGCAATATAAGACCATACTGTCATGTCGATGGATGTACAAGTATGAGATCATCTACCAGCACTGTAGAAGGTGTTGAACCAGATGCACAGACCCAGCAACAAGTGTCTGCAGCTCCCCTTCCAGAATGGATAACTTACCATGAATATGTAGGTGTCTGCCCACAATACCACACACAGCTGCAGTCACCCTTGTCCCCCAAGATATCACTGTGAGCAGGAATGCTTATCTGACAGTACATGAGGACAGAAAACATCACAGTGTATAACAGTACACAT